>NW_027440288.1:32500-155947 GCF_031893055.1 Leptodactylus fuscus
CCTGTTGGAAGTATGCGGTCCTTTTCCCATTCACCTTCACACTGCACTGGTTTCCGGTGTAGGAGCTCTTGATGACGTCGTACGTTCTTCCTCCTATTCCACTCTCTAGCAGTTTGAGGAGTAGGCCTGGTTGCCATACTGAGTCGAACGCCTTCTTAAAGTCCACGAAGCAGGCGAATATCTTGCCTCTTCTGGTGTTGTGGACGTGTGTCTTGATGAGGCTGTGCAGGGTGTAGATATGGTCTGTGGTGCGGTGGTTTGGCATGAACCCTGCTTGGCTCTTGCTGAGGACCCCGTGTTGTGTGAGGAAGGTGAGGATTCTGTTATTGATGATGCTGTTGAACAGTTTCCCCAGCTATGTGCTGCTGACGCAGATCCCTCTGTAGTTGTTGGGGTCATATTGGTCCCCATTCTTGTAGATGGGGGTTATGAGGCCTTTGTTCCAGTCTTCGGGGAAGTGTCCAGCATTGAGCACGAGGGTGAATAGCTTTGCCAGTGCCGCGTGTATTGCTGGAGGGCTGTATTTGATCATCTCTGCTAGGATGCCGTCAGGGCCACTGGCCTTTTTGCCTTTCAGCAGGGCAATTCTTTCCTGTATATCTTTTATGGTGATTGGCGAGTCCAGAGGGTTCTGGAAGTCTTTGATGGCTTTCTCCATGTCCCTCAGTTTGGTGATTATCTGTTGCTGTTCAATATATACGTCCACTTGTCCTCCTCTGCATTCTGTATGAAGCGTGCCTATAGGAGAATACAGCCATTAGATACACCTATATGTTGTCTATATATATACGTCCAGTTGTCCTCCTCTGCATTTCCTCTGCATACTGTATGGAGCGCACCTATAGGAGAATACAGCCGTGAGATACACATATATATCGGCTATATATACACTCACCGGCCACTTTATTAGGTACACCATGCTAGTAACGGGTTGGACCCCCTTTTGCCTTCAGAACTGCCTCAATTCTTCGTGGCATAGATACAACAAGGTGCTGGAAGCATTCCTCAGAGATTTTGGTCCATATTGACATGATGGCATCACACAGTTGCAGTCGCAGATTTGTCGGCTGCACATCCATGATGCGAATCTCCCGTTCCACCACATCCCAAAGATGCTCCTCTATTGGATTGAGATCTGGTGACTGTGGAGGCCATTGGAGTACAGTGAACTCATTGTCATGTTCAAGAAACCAGTCTGAGATGATTCCAGCTTTATGACATGGCATTGCATTATCCTGCTGAAAGTAGCCATCAGATGTTGGGTACATTGTGGTCATAAAGGGATGGACATGGTCAGCAACAATACTCAGGTAGGCTTTGGCGTTGCAACGATGCTCAATTGGTACCAAGGGGCCCAAAGAGTGCCAAGAAAATATTCCCCACACCATGACACCACCACCACCAGCCTGAACCGTTACCGATACAAGGCAGGATGGATCCATGCTTTCATGTTGTTGACGCCAAATTCTGACCCTACCATCCGAATGTCGCAGCAGAAATCGAGACTCATCAGACCAGGCAACGTTTTTCCAATCTTCAATTGTCCAATTTCGATGAGCTTGTGCAAATTGTAGCCTCAGTTTCCTGTTCTTAGCTGAAAGGAGTGGCCCCCAGTGTGGTCTTCTGCTGCTGTAGCCCATCTGTAGCCTCAAAGTTGGACGTACTGTGCGGCGTTCAGAGATGCTCTTCTGGCTACCTTGGGTGTAACGGGTGGCTATTTGAGTCACTGTTGCCTTTCTATCAGCTGGAACCAGTCTGGCCATTCTCCTCTGACCTCTGGCATCAACAACGCATTTCCGCCCCCCACAGAACTGCCGCTCACTGGATGTTTTTTCTTTTTCGGACCATTCTCTGTAAACCCTAGAGATGGTTGTGCGTGAAAATCCCAGTAGATCAGCAGTTTCTGAAATACTCAGACCAGCCCTTCTGGCACCAACAACCATGCCACGTTCAAAGGCACTCAAATCACCTTTCTTCCCCCCATACTGATGCTCGGTTTGAACTGCAGGAGATTGTCTTGACCATGTCTACATGCCTAAATGCACTGAGTTGCCGCCATGTGATTGGCTGATTAGAAATTAAGTGTTAACGAGCAGTTGGACAGGTGTACCTAATAAAGTGGCCGGTGAGTGTATATGTCCACTTGTCCTCCTCTGCATACTGTATGGAGCGCACCTATAGGAGAATACAGTCGTGAGATACACATATATGTCGGCTATATATATTTGTCCACTTGTCCTCCTCTGCATACTGCATGGGTGACCTCAACATCCCCATTAACACAGACCACCCTTCCGCCTCCAGTCTCCTATCCCTCACCGCCTCCTTTGGTCTCTCCCAATGGTCCTCCTCTGCCACCCACATAAAGGGGGCACACTAAACCTAATATTCACCCGCCTCTGCTCCATATGCAACCTCTCTAACTCTCCATCCATGCTCTCTGACCACAAACTGCTGACATTCTCTGCCCTCTCCTCTCCAATAGACACCCCAACCTCTAAACCAACACGCCCCCGCAGGAACCTCAACCAGCTTGACACCTGCACCCTCTCAGACTCTCCCCTACCACTCGCTGACATCTCCTCACTCCAGGACACAGATGCCGCTGCTAGATACACCTATATGTCGTATATATATATATATACACACACTGTATATGTCGTCTATATATACGTCCAGTTGTCCTCCTCTGCATACTGTATGGAGCGCACCTATAGGAGAATGCAGCCATTAGATACACCTATATGTAGTCTATATATATACGTCCACTTGTCCTCCTCTGCATGCTGTATGGAGCACGCCTATAGGAGAATACAGCCATTAGATACACCTATGTCGTCTATATATATACGTCCACTTGTCCTTTTCTGCATACTGTATGGAGCGCAACTATAGGAGAATACAGCCATTAGATACACCTATATGTCGTCTATATATATACGTCCAGTTGTCCTCTTCTGCATACTGTACGGAGCGCACCTATAGGAGAATACAGCCATTAGATATACCTATATGTCGACTATATATATATATATATATATATATATATATATATATATATATATATATATATATATACGTCCAGTTGTCCTCCTCTGCATACTGTACGGAGCGCACCTATAGGAGAATACAGCCATTAGATACACCTATATGCCGTCTATATATATATATATACGTCCACTTGTCTTCCTCTGCATACTGTATGGAGCACGCTTATAGGAGAATACAGTCATTAGATACACCTATCTGTCGTCTATATAGATAGGCCGACTAGTCCTCCTCTGCATACTGTATGGAGCGCACCTATAGGAGAATAAAGCCATTACATACACCTATATGTTCTCTCTATATATATATGACCACTTTTCCTCCTCTACATACTGTATGGAGCACGCTTATAGGAGAATACAGCCATTAGATACTCCTATATGTCGTTTATATATATATACGTCCACTTGTCCTCCTCTGCATAATGTATGGAGCGCACCTATAGGAGAATACAGCCATTAGATACACCTATATGTCGTCTGTATATACATCAAGTTGTCCTCCTCTGCATACTTTATGGAGCGCGCCTACAGGAGAATACAGACATTACATACACCTATATGTCGTCCATATATATACGTCCAGTTGTCCTCCTCTGCATACTGTATGGAGCGCACCTATAGGAGAATACAGCCATTAGATACTCCTATATGTCGTTTATATATATATATACGTCCACTTGTCCTCCTCTGCATACTGTATGGAGCGCAACTATAGGAGAATACAGCCATTAGATACACCTATATGTCGACTATATATATATATATATACTGTATATATATACTGTATATATATATATACTGTATATATATATATATATATATATATATATATATATACGTCCACTTGTCCTCCTCTGCATACTCTATGGAGTACGTCTGTAGAAGAATACAGCCATTAAATACACCTATATGTCGTCTGTATATACATCCAGTTCTCCTCCTCTGCATACTGTACGGAGGGCACCTATAGGAGAATCCAGCCATCAGATACACCTATATTTCCTCTATATATATACGTCCACTTGTCCTCCTCAGCATACTGTACGGAGTGCACCTATAGGAGAATACAGCCATTAGACACACCTATATGTCTTCTATATACGTCCACTTGTCCTCCTCTGCATACTGTATGGAGCACACCTATAGGAGAATACAGCCATTAGATACACCTATATGTTGTCTATATATATGTGTCCACTTCTCCTCCTCTGCATACTGTATGGATTGAACCTAAAGGAGAATATAGCCATTAGATACACCTATATCTCGTCTATATATATACGTCCACTTGTACTCCTCTGCATACTGTATGGAGCGCACCTATTGGAGAATAAAGCTATTAGATACACCTATATGTCGTCTCTATATATATACGTCCATTTCACCTCCTCTGCATACTGTATGGAGCGCACCTATAGGAAGATACAGCCTTTAGATACACTTATATGTCTTCTATATATGTATGTCCACTTGTCCTCCTCTGCATACTGTAGGGAGCGAAACCCATAGGAGAATAAAGCCATTACATAAACATATATGTTGTCTATATATATATATATATATATACGTCCAATTGTCCTCCTCTGCATACTGTATGGAGCGCACCTATAGGAGAATACAACCATTAGATACACCTATATGTCGTCTATATATACGTCCACTTGTCCTCCTCTGCATACTGTATGGAGCGTGCCTATAGGAGAATAAAGCCATTACATACACCTATATGTCGTCTATATATATACGTCCAGTTGTCCTCCTCTGCGTACTGTATGGAGCGCATCTATAGGAGAATACAGCCATTCAATGCACCTATATATCGTCTATATATATACTTCCACTTGTCCTCCTCTGCATACTGTACAGAGCGTGCCTATAGGAGTATATAGAAAATGGATACACCTATATGTCATCTATATATATACGTCCAGTTGTCCTCCTTTGCATACAGTATGGAGCGCACCTATAGGAAAATACAGCCATTCGATACACCTATATGTTGTCCATATATATTCGTCCACTTGTCCTCCTCTGCATACTGTATGGAGCGCACCTATAGCAGAATACAGTCATTAGATACACCTATATATTCTCTCTATATATATATATATATATGAACACTTGTCCTCCTTTGCATACTGTATGGAGCACGCTTATAGGAGAATACAGCCATTAGATACACCCATATGTCGTCTATATATATACGTCCAGTTGTCCTCATCTGCATACTGTATGGAGTGCGTCTATAGAAGAAAACAGCCATTAGATACACGTATATGTTCGTCCACTTCTCTTCCTCTGCATACTGTATGGAGTGCACCTATAGGAGAATACAGCCATTAGATACACCTATATTTCGTCTATATATATTCGTCCAGTTGTCCTCCTCTGCATACTGTATGGAGCACACCTATAGGAGAATACAGACATTAGATACACCTATATGTCGTCCATATATATACGTCCACTTCTCTTCCTCTGCATACTGTACGGAGCGCACCTATAGAGAATACAGCCATTAGATACACCTATATGTAGTCTATATATATATATGTCTATTTGTCCTCCTCTGCATACTGTATGGAGTGCGCCTGTAGGAGAATACAGCCATTAAATACACCTATATGTCGTCCATATATATACCTCCCCTTGTCCTCTGCATACTGTATGGAGCGCACCTATAGAGAATACAGCCATTACATACATCTATATGTCGTCTATACATATATACGTCCACTTTTCCTCCTCTGCATACTGCATTGAGCATGCCTATAGGAGTATACAGCCATTAGATACACCTATATGTCGTCTATATATATATACGTCCAGTTGTCCTCCTCTGCGTACTGTATTGTGCGCACATATCGGAAAATACAGCCATTAGATACGCCTATATGTCGTCGATATATTTACGTCCACTTGTCCTCGTCTGCATACTGTACGGAGCGCAACTATGGAATAATACAGCCATTAGATACACCTATATGTCATCTATATATATATGTCTGTCACGGGATGGTTAGAGTCTATACTATAGGCCATGTGTAATATATATTTCATGTGGAATGTATTCTCTAACCTGTTGTATACATCAATGTGTAGTTGGCTGATTGGGGTCTAGTGTGTTAGCACATTGTATGCAAATACCTCTAACTAGTGAGGACCAGTGAGGACAATGGGTGGAGATAATCTGATCAGTGTCTCCAAGAAGATGTTGGACGGTGCATTGTCCATAGTAGACAGGGAGTCTGCTCTCCTTGGTATAGGTGAGGGGGGAAGGATCTGTGACTCAGCCCTTCCCACCCACAGATATAGGTGTAACAGTCTTAGTATATAGTATATAGCTAGCAGTTAGTATGTGTTAGCCGGCCTGTGCACAGCTCTGCAGAGAGCCAGGATTTAGTTACAGGACCAAGGAGCCAAAGTTATCATTGGATTGTGACTTCTGTGGACTTATTGTTATTACGGTTGATGTGACCGCCGCCGGCTACTAATTTTGCGGATTACAATAAATTGCTGTTGTCTCCCGACCTCTTGCGTCCGTGTTGATTCAAAAGACCTTCCGGAGGAAGACGTATACCTTTGCTCCGTGACAATGTCCATTTGTCCTCCTCTGCATAGTGTATGGAGCGTGCCTATAGGAGAATACAGCCATTACATACACCTATATGTCGTCCATATATATATGTCCCCTTGTCCTCCTCTACATACTGTATGGAGCGCACCTATAGGAGAATACAGCCATTAGATACACCTATATGTCGTATATACATATACGTCCACTAGTCCTCCTCTGTGTACCGTATGGAGCGCGCCGATAGGAGAATACAGCCATTAGATACAACTATATATCGTGTATATATATATATACGTCCAGTTGTCCTCCTCTACATACTGTATGGAGTGCGCCTATAAGAGAATACAGTCATTAGATACACCTATATGTCAACTATATATATAAGTCCAGTTGTCCTCCTCTGCATACTGTATGGAGCGCACCTATAGGAGAATACAGCCATTAGATACACCTATATGTCATATATATATATATATATATATATATATATATATATATATATATATATATATATACACGTCCAATCGACCTCCTCTGCATACTGTATGGAGCAAACCTATAGGAGAATACAGCCATTAGATACAAATATATGCCGTCTTTATATATATACGTCCACTTGACCTCCTGTGCATACTGTACGGAGTGCACCTATAGGAGTATACAGCCATTAGATACACCTATATGTCGTCTATACATACGTCCACTTGTCCTCTTCTGCGTACTGTAAGGAGCGAAACTATAGGAGAATACAGCCATTTCATACACCTATATGTCGTCTATGTATATATATGCCTACTTGTCCTCCTCTGCATACTATATGGAGCGAACCTATAGGAGAATACAGCCATTTCATACACCTGTATGTCGTCTATATATATATACGTCCACTTTTCCTCCTCTGCATACTGTATGGAGCGCGCCTATAGGAGAATACAGCCATTAGATACACCTATATGTCGTCTATATATATACGTCCAGTTGTCCTCCTCTGCATACTGTATGGAGCGCGCCTATAGGAGAATACAGCCATTAGATACACCTATATGTCGTCTATATATATACGTCCAGTTGTCCTCCTCTGCATACTATATGGAGCGAACCTATAGGAGAATACAGCCATTTCATACACCTGTATGTCGTCTATATATATATACGTCCACTTTTCCTCCTCTGCATACTGTATGGAGCGCAACTATAGGAGAATCCAGCCATTAGATATACCTATATGTCGTCTGTATATAAGTCCAGTTGTCCTCCTTTGCATACTGTACTGAGCGCGCCTATAGGAGAATACAGCCATTCAATACACCTATATGTCGTCTATATATATATATACTTCCACTTGTCCTTCTCTGCATACTGTACAGAGCATGCCTATAGGAGTACACAGCCATTAGATACACCAATATATCATCTATATATATACACGTCCAGTTTTCCTCCTCTGCATACTGTACGGAGCGCGCCTATAGGAGAATCCAGCCATTAGATACACCTATATGTCGTCTATATATATACGTCCACTTGTCCTCATCTGCATACTGTATGGAGTGCACCTATAGGAGAATACAGTCATTAGATACACCTATATGTCGACTGTATATACGTCTACTTTTCCTCCTCTGCATACTGTATGGAGCACGGCTATAGGGGAATTCAGCCATTAGATACACCTATATGTCATCTATATATATACGTCCACTTGTCCTCCTCTGTATACTGTACGGAGCGCACCTATAGGAGAATACAGCCATTCGATACACCTATATGTCATCTATATATATACGTCCACTTGTCCTCCTCTGTGTACCGTACGGAGCACGGCTATAGGAGAATACAGCCATTAGATACACCTATATGTCCTCTATATATATATGACCACTTGTCCTCCTCTGTATACTGTACAGAGCGCACCTATAGGAGAATACAGCCATTCGATACACCTATATGTCATCTATATATATACGTCCACTTGTCCTCCTCTGTGTACCGTACGGAGCACGGCTATAGGAGAATACAGCCATTAGATACACCTATATGTCGTCTATATATATATGACCACTTGTCCTCCTCTGTATACTGTACAGAGCGCACCTATAGGAGAATACAGCCATTCGATACACCTATATGTCATCTATATATATACGTCCACTTGTCCTCCTCTGTGTACCGTACGGAGCACGGCTATAGGAGAATACAGCCATTAGATACACCTATATGTCGTCTATACATACATCCACTTGTCCTCGTCTGCATACTGTTCGGAGCGCAACTATGGGATAATACAGCCTTTAAATACACCTATATGTCGTCTATACGTATACGTCCAGTTGTCCTCCTCTGCATACTGTATGGAGTGCGACTATAGAAGAATACAGCCATTACATTCATCTATATGTCGTCTATACATATATACGTCCAATTTTCCTCCTCTGCATACTGTATTGAGCGTGCCTATAGGAGTATACAGCCATTAGATACACCTAAATGTCTTCTATACATATACGTCCACTTGTCCTCCTCTGCGTACCGTATGGAGCGCGCCGATAGGAGAATACAGCCATTAGATATACCTATATATCGTCTATATATATATACGTCCAGTTGTCCTCCTCTGCGTACTGTATGGAGCACACCTATAGGAAAATACAGCCATTAGATACACCTATATGTCGTGTATACATACATCCATTTGTCCTCCGCTGCATTCTGTATGAAGCGTGCCTATAGGAGATTACAGCCATTAGATACACCTATATGTTGTCTATATATATACGTCCAGTTGTCCTCCTCTGTATACTGTACGGAGCATGGCTATAGGAGAATACAGCCATTAGATACACCTATATGTCGTTTATATATATATACACGTTCACTTGTCCTCCTCTGTAGACTGTATGGAGCGCACCTATAGGCGAATACAACCATTAGATACACCAATATGTCGTCTATATATACGTCCACTTGTACTCCTCTGCATATTGTGTGGAGTGCGCCTATAGGAGAATACAGCCATTAGATACACCAATATGTTGTCTATATATATACATCCAGTTTTCCTCCTCTGCATACTGTATGGAGCGCACCTATAGGAGAATACAGCCATTACATACACCTATATGTCGTCCATATATAAACGTCCTCTTGACCTCCTCTGCATACTGTATGGAGCGCACCTATAGGAGAATACAGCCATTAGATACACCTATATGTCGTCTATATATATATATACACATCCACTTGGTCTCCTCTGCATACTGTACGGAGCGCGACTATAGGATAATACAGCCATTAGATACACCTATATTTCGTTTATATATATGTCCATTTGTCCTCCTCTGCATACTGTATGGAGCATGCCTATAGGAGAATACAGCCATTAGATACACCTATATGTCGTCCATATATATACGTCCAGTTGTCCTCCTCTGCATACTGAATGGAGCGCGCCTATAGGAGAATACAGCCATTATATACACCTATATGTCGTCTATACGTATACGTCCACTTGTCCTCCTTTGCATACTGTATGGAGCATGCCTATAAAAGAATACAGCCAGTAGATACACCTATATGTTATCCGTATATATATACGTCCACTTGTCCTCCACTGAATACTGTATGGAGCGCGCCTATAGGAGAATACAGCCATTAGATACACCTATATTTCGTCGATATATATATACGTCCACTTGTCCTCCTCTGCATACTGTATGGAGCACACCTATAAGAGAATACAGTCATTAGATACACCTATATGTCGTCTATATATATACGTCCACTTGTCCACCTCTGCATACTGTATGGAGCGTGCCTATAAGAGAATACAGCCATTAGATACACCTATATGTTGACTATAAGTATATATATATATATATATATATATATATATATATACATACAGTTGTCCTCCTCTGCATACTTTACGGAGCGCACCTATCGGAGAATACAGCCATTAGATACACCTATATGTCGTCTATATATATATACGTCCAGTTTTCCTCCTCTGCATATTGTACGGAGCACACCTATAGGAGAATACAGCCATTAGATACACATATATGTCGTCTATATATATAGTTCCACTTGTCCCTCTCTGCGTACTGCATGGAGGGCGCCTATAGGGGAATACAGCCATTAGATACACCTATATGTCATCTATATATATACGTCCACTTGTCCTCCTCTGCATACTGTACGGAGCGCGCCTATAGGAGAATACAGCCATTAGATACACCTATATGTCGTCTATATATATATACGTCCAGTTGTCCTCCTCTGCATACTGTATGGAGCGCACCTATAGGAGAATTCAGCCATTAGATACACCTATATGTCATCTATATATATACGTCCACTTGTCCTCCTCTGCATACTGTACGGAGCGCGCCTATAGGAGAATACAGCCATTAGATACACCTATATGTCGTCTATATATATATACGTCCAGTTGTCCTCCTCTGCATACTGTATGGAGCACACCTATAGGAGAATACAGCCATTAGATACACCTATATGTCGTCTATATATATATGTCCAGTTGTCCTCCTCTGCATACTGTATGGAGCGCACCTATAGGAGAATACAGCCATTAGATACACCTATATGTCGTCTATATATATACGTCCAGTTGTCCTCCTCTGCATACTGTATGGAGCACACCTATAGGAGAATACAGCCATTAGATACACCTATATGTCGTCTATATATATACGTCCACTTGTCCTCCTCTGCATACTGTATGGAGCACACCTATAGGAGAATACAGCCATTAGATACACCTATATGTCGTCTATATATATACGTCCACTTGTCCTCCTCTGCATACTGTATGGAGCGCGACTATAGGAGAATACAGCCATTAGATACACCTATATGTCGTCTATATATATATACGTCCACTTGTCCTCCTCTGCATACTGTATGGAGCGCAACTATAGGAGAATACAGCCATTAGATACACCTATATGTCGTCTATATATATACGTCCACTTGTCCTCCTCTGCATACTGTATGGAGTGCACCTATAGGGGAATACAGCCATTAGATACACCTATATTTCGTCTATATATATATATTCGTCCAGTTGTCCTCCTCTCCGTAACGTATGGAGCACACCTATAGGAGAATACATCCATTAGATACAACTAATTGTTCTCTCTCTCTATATATATATGTCCACTTGTCCTCCTCTGCATACTGTATGGAGAGCGCCTATAGGAGAATACAGCCATTAGATACACCTATATGTCATATATACTAGAGTGAGGACCCGGCTTCGCACGGGTATATTACATGTTATGTTTGTGTAGTGGCCCCATAAGAATTGTCCAGTTTTGCACTGGTGTATTTTGTATGCTGTTTGTGTGTATGTCCATAAGCGTCATGTGATTATGTGTATCTCATTTTGGATATCAGTGAAAAAACTGTGATCAGTTGTTATGGATACCTGGAGTAAAGCTGTATCTAATCCTTCCCCGTGTAGTACTGTGTTTAGACGCAAGTATCTAATCCTTGTTGGTTTTGTACTGTGTGCAGATGTGTGTATCTAATCCTCACTCGTGTGGCATTGTGTGAAGAGGCTCGTATCTAATCCTCCGGTAAATGAAACTGTGTGCAGACATGCATATCTAATCTTACGGCATGTGGTACTATGTGCAGACGCGCGTATCTAATCCTCTGGCGTGTGGTACTGTGTGCAGAAAGGTGTATCTAATCCTCTGGCGTGTGGTACTGTGTGCAGACAGGTGTATCTAATCCTCTGGCGTGTGGTACTGTGTGCAGAAAGGTGTATCTAATCCTCTGGCGTGTGGTACTGTGTGCAGACAGGTGTATCTAATCCTCTGGCGTGAGGTACTGTGTGCAGATACACGTATCTAATCCTCCCCCGTGTGGTACTGTGTGCTGAGACGCGTATCTAATTATCTGGCATGTGGTACTGTGTGCAGAGGCTTGTATCTAATCCTCCAAAGTGTGGTACTATGTTCAGACGCACGTATCTAATCCTCCCCTGTGTGGTATTGTGTGAAGAGGCGCGTATCTAATCCTACGGCATGTGAAACTGTGTGTAGACGCACGTATCTAATCCTACAGCATGTGGTACTGTATGCAGACGCGTGTATCTAATCCTATGGCGTGTACAACTGTGTGAAGATGTGCGTATCTAATCGTCTGACATGTGGAACTGTAAGCAGACGCGCGTATCTAATCCTACGGCATGTGGTACTGTGTGCAGACGTGCTTATCTAATCCTATGGTGTGTGGAACTGTGTGCAGATGCGCGTATCTAATCCTTCCCTGTGTGGTATTGTGTGATGAGGCGTGTATCTAATCCTACGGCGAGTGGAACTGTGTGTAACCGCGCGTATCTAATCCTACGGCATGTGGTACTGTGTGCAGATGCGCGTATCTAATCCTCTTGCGTGTGGTACTGTGTATTGAGACGCGTATCTAATTCTCTGGCTTGTGGTACTGTGTGCAGAGGCTTGTATCTAATCCTCCAAAGTGTGGTACTGTATGCAGACACACGTATCTAATCCTTCCCTGTGTGGTATTGTGTGAATAGTCGCATATCTAATCCTACGGCGTGTTGAACTTTGTGTAGATGCGCGTATCTAATCCTTTGGCGTGTGGTACTGTGTGCAGATGCGCGTATCTAATTCTTCCCTGTGTGGTACTGTGTGCTGATGCGCGTATCTAATTCTCTGGCTTGTGGTACTGTGTGCAGAGGCATGTATCTAATCCTCCAAACTGTGGTACTGTATGCAGACACATGTATCTAATCCTCCCCTGTGTGATATTGTGTGAAGAGGCATATATCTAATCCTACGGCATGTGGTACTGTGTGCAGATGCGCGTATCTAATCCTCTGGCATGTGGTACTGTGTGCAGATGCGCGTATCTAATCCTCCCCTGTGTGGTACTGTGTGCAGATGTACATATCTAATCCTCTGGCATGTGGTACTGTGTGCAGATGTGTGTATCTAATCCTCCCCTGTGTGGTACTGTGTGCTGAGACGTGTATGTAATTCTCTGGCTTGTGGTACTGTGTGCAGAGGCATGTATCTAATGCTCCAAAGTGTGATACTGTGTGCAGACACACGTATCTAATCCTCCCCTGTGTGGTATTGTGTGAAGAGGTGCGTATCTAATCCTACGGCATGTGGAACTGTGTGTAGACACGCGTATCTAATCCTACAGCATGTGGTACTGTGTGCAGACGCGTGTATCTAATCCTCCCTGTGTGGTACTGTGTGCTGAGACGTGTATGTAATTCTCTGGCTTGTGGTACTGTGTGCAGAGGCATGTATCTAATCCTCCAAAGTGTGGTACTGTGTGCAGACACACGTATCTAATCCTCCCCTGTGTGGTATTGTGTGAAGAGGCGCGTATCTAATCCTACGGCATGTGGAACTGTGTGTAGATACACGTATCTAATCCTACTGCATGTGGTACTGTGTGCAGATGTGCATATCTTATGCTCTGGTGTGTGGAACTGTGTGCAGATGCGTGTATCCAATCCTTTGGCATGTGGTACTGTGTGCAGACGCATGTATCCAATCCCCCGGCGTGTGGTACTTTGTGCAGACGCGTGTATCTAATCCTTCGGCATGTGATACTGTGTGCTGATCTGTGTATCTAATCCTCTGATGCGTGTATCTCAGTTTGAATATCAGTGTTGTATTGTGTATGTGGAGTGACCGTGTGTATTGCAGTTGGAATATGAGTGAAAGTCTTGCAGGTTTGTCTCCCTATATTATAAAAATGAATTTCTGTCTGTCCGTCCGTCTGTCTGTTCTCTAATGCGAACCAAACGACTGGCCCGATCTTCACCAAATTTGGCACAGAGATACTTCAGATATCCGGGAAGGTTTAAGACGAGACTCCAACTCGCTCGGACGTACTGTTGCTGAGATACAGCATTCCAAACACAGTGCCCCCCCCCTTAGCCAATACAAACCTGCAAGACTTTCACTCATATTCCAACTGCAATACACACGGTCACTCCACAAGCACAATACAACACTGATATCCAAACTGAGATACACGCATCAGAGGATTAGATACACAGATCAGCACACAGTATCACACGCCACAGGATTAGATACAGGGTCTGCACACAGTCCCACACACCAGAGGATTAAATATGCACTTCTGCACACAGTTCCACACACTGAAGGATTTAATACAGGTGTCTACACACAGGCCCACACTCCAGAGGATTAGATACGTGCATCTGCACACATTTGTACACGCCATAGGATTAGATACACGCGTCTGCACAGAGTACCACATGCCGTAGGATTAGATACACGCGTCTAAACACAGTTCCACACTCCAGAGGATTAGATATCTGCGTCTGCACACAGTACCACACGGGGGAGGATTAGATACGCGCGTCTACACACAGTATCACATGCCATAGGATTAGATACGCGCGTCTGCACACAGTACCACATGCCGGGGGATTGGATACGTGCGTCTACACACAGTTCCACACTCCAGAGGATTAGATATGCGCATCTGCACACATTTGTATACGCCATAGGATTAGATACGTACGTCTGCACACAGTACCACACGGGGAGGATTAGATACGTGTGTCTACACACAGTTCCACACGCCATAGGATTAGATACATGCGTCTGCACACAGTACCACATGCAGTAGGATTAGATACGCGCGCCTACACATAGTTCCACACGCCGAAGGATTAGATACGCACCTCTTACCACAATACCACACAGGGGAGGATTAGATACACGTGTCTTCACACAGTTGTACACGCCATAGGATTAGATACACGCGTCTCACACAATACCACACAGGAGAGGATTAGATACATGCCTCTGCACACAGTACCACAAGCCAGAGAATTATATACGCGTCTCAGCACACAGTCTCACACGGGCCAGGATTAGATACGCGCGTCTGCACACAGTACCACACGGGGAGGATTAGATACGCACGTCTACACACAGTACCACATGCCGTAGGATTAGATACACGCGCGTCTGCACACAGTACCACATGCCGGGGGATTGGATATGAGCGTCTACACACAGTTCCACACGCCGTAGGATTAGATACGCGCCTCTTCATACAATACCACACAGGGGAGGATTAGATACACGTGTCTTCACACAGTTGTACACGCCATAGGATTAGATACACGCGTCTGCACAGAGTACCACATGCCGTAGGATTAGATACACGCGTCTAAACACAGTTCCACACTCCAGAGGATTAGATATCTGCGTCTGCACACAGTACCACACGGGGGAGGATTAGATACGCGCGTCTACACACAGTATCACATGCCATAGGATTAGATACGCGCGTCTGCACACAGTACCACATGCCGGGGGATTGGATACGTGCGTCTACACACAGTTCCACACTCCAGAGGATTAGATATGCGCATCTGCACACATTTGTATACGCCATAGGATTAGATACGCACGTCTGCACACAGTACCACACGGGGAGGATTAGATACGTGTGTCTACACACAGTTCCACACGCCATAGGATTAGATACATGCGTCTGCACACAGTACCACATGCAGTAGGATTAGATACGCGCGCCTACACATAGTTCCACACGCCGAAGGATTAGATACGCACCTCTTACCACAATACCACACAGGGGAGGATTAGATACACGTGTCTTCACACAGTTGTACACGCCATAGGATTAGATACACGCGTCTCACACAATACCACACAGGAGAGGATTAGATACATGCCTCTGCACACAGTACCACAAGCCAGAGAATTATATACGCGTCTCAGCACACAGTCTCACACGGGCCAGGATTAGATACGCGCGTCTGCACACAGTACCACACGGGGAGGATTAGATACGCACGTCTACACACAGTACCACATGCCGTAGGATTAGATACACGCGCGTCTGCACACAGTACCACATGCCGGGGGATTGGATATGAGCGTCTACACACAGTTCCACACGCCGTAGGATTAGATATGCGCCTCTTCACACAATACCACACAGGGGAGGATTAGATACACGTGTCTTCACACAGTTGTACACGCCATAGGATTAGATACACGCGTCTGCACACAGTACCACATGCCGTAGGATTAGATACGCGTGTCTGTACACAGTTGTACACGCCATAGGATTAGATGCGTGCATCTACACACAGTTACACACGCCGTAGGATTAGATACGCGCCTCTTCACACAATTCCACACAGGGGAGGATTAAATACGCGCGTCTGCACACTGTACCACACGCCAGAGGATTAGATACACGTGTCTTCACACAGTTGTACACGCCATAGGATTAGATACGTGCATCTACACACAGTTACACACGCCGTAGGATTAGATACGCGCCTCTTCACACAATTCCACACAGGGGAGGATTAAATACGCGCGTCTGCACACTGTAGCACACGCCAGAGGATTAGATAAGCGCGTCTGCACACAGTATCAAATTCCGTAGGATTAGATACGCGCGTCTGCACACAGTACCACATGCCGTAGGATTAGATACCCACGTTTACACACAGTTACACATGCCGTAGGATTAGATACACGCGTCTTCACACAATACCACACGGGAGGATTAGATACGCACATCTGCACACAGTTCAACATGCTGGAGGATTAGATACGCATGTCTTCACATAGTACCACCGCCAGAGGATTAGATACGCGTTTCTACTCACAGTACCACACGCCAGAGGATTGGATATGCACATCTGCACACAGTTCCATACGCCGGAGGATTAGAAACGCACGTCTACACACTGTACCACATGCCGTAGTATTAGATACGTGCGTCGGCACACAGTACCATACGCCAGGGGATTGGATACATGCGTCTGCACACAATACCACATGCCAGAGGATTGGATACGTGCATCTGCACAAAGTACCACACCAACAAGGATTGGATACTTGCATCTAAACACAGTACTACATGGGGAAGGATTAGATACAGCTTTACTCCAGGTATCCATAACAACTGATCACAGGTTTTTCACTGACATCCAAAATGAGATACACATAATCACATGACGCTTATGGACATTCACACAAACAACATACAAAATACACCAGTGCAAAACTGGACAATTCTTATGGGGCCACTACACAAACATAACATGTAATATACCCGTGCGAAGCCGCGTCCTCCAGCTAGTATTTCCTAATGGGGGGGGGCACTGTGTTTGGAATGCTGTATCTCAGCAACGGTTCGTCCTGAAGTATCTCTGTGCCAAATTTGGTGAAGATCGGTCCAGTCGTTTGGTTCGCATTAGAGCACAGACAGACAGACAGACAGACAGACAGAAATTCATTTTTATAATATAGGGAGATATATATACGTCCAGTTGTCCTCCTCTGCATACTGTATGGAGCGCACCTATAGGAGAATACAGCCATTAGATACACCTATATGTCGTCTGTATATACGTCCAGTTGTCCTCCTCTGTATACTGTGCGGAGCGCACCTATAGGAGAATACAGCCATTAAATACACCTATATTTCGTCTGTATATATATATATATATATATATATATATATATATATATATATGTCCTCTTGTCCTCCTCTGCATACTGTAAGGAGCGCACCTATAGGAGAATACAGCCATTAGATACACCTATATGTTCTCTCTCTTTCTCTCTCTCTCTCTCTCTCTCTCTCTCTCTCTCTCTCTCTCTCTCTATATATATATATATATATATATATATATATATATATATATATATATATATAAAACCACTTGTCCTCCTCTGCATACTGTATGGAGCGCGCCTATAGGGGAATACAGCCATTACATACACCTATATGTCGTCTATATATATATATACGTCCACTTTTTCTCCTCTGCATACTGTATGGAGCACACCTATAGGAGAATACAGCCATTAGATACACCTATATGTCGTCTATATATATACGTCCACTTGTCCTCCTCTGCGTACCGTATGGAGCGCACCTATAGGAGAATACAGTCATTAGATACACCTATATGTCGTCTATATATACGTCCAGTTTCCTCCTCTACATACTGTATGGAGCGCACCTATAGGAGAATACAGCCATTAGATACACCTATATGTCGTCCATATATATACATCCACTTGTCCTCCTCTGCATACTGTATGGAGCGCACCTATAGGAGAATACAGCCATTAGATACACCTATATGTCGTCTATATATATATGTCCAGTTGTCCTCCTCTGCATACTGTATGGAGCGCACCTATAGGAAAATACAGCCATTAGATACACCAATATGTCGTCTATATATACGTCCATTTGTCCTCCGCTGCATACTGCAGTAAACGTGCCTATAGGAGAATACAGCCATTAGATACACCTATATTTCGTATATATATACATCTAGTTGTCCTTCTCTGCATACTGTATGGAGCGCACCTATAGGAGAATACAGCCATTAGATACACCTATATGTCGTCTAATATATATGTCCATTTGTCCTCCTCTGAATAATGTATGGAGCGCACCTATAGGAGAATACAGCCATTAAATACACCTATTCGTCGTCCATATATATACGTCCCCTTGTCCTCCTCTGCATACTGTATGGCGTGCGCCTATAGAAGAATACAGCCATTACATACACCTACGTGTCGTCTATACATATATACGTCCACATGTCCTCCTCTGCGTACTGTATGGAGCGCACCTATAGGAGAATACAGTCATTAGATATACCTATATGTCGTCTATATATATACGTCCACTTGATCTCCTCTGCATACTGTATGGAGCGCGCCTATAGGAGAATACAGCCATTAGATACACCTATATGTCTTATATACGTATACGTCCAGCTGTCCTCCTCTGCATACTGTATGGAGTGCGCCTATAGAAGAATACAGCCATTACATACACCTACGTGTCGTCTATACATATATACGTCCACTTGTCCTCCTCTGCATACTGTATGGAGCGCACCTATAGGAGAATACAGCCATTAGATACACCTATATTTCATCTGTATATATATACGTCCACTTGTCTTCCTCTGCATACTGTATGGAGCACGCCTATAGGAAAATACAGCCATTAGATACACCTATATGTCATCTATATATATATATATATATATATATATATATATATCCACTTGTCCTCCTCTGCTTACTGTATGGAGAGTGCATATAGGAGAATACAGCCAACTTATACACCTATATGTCATATATATATATATATATATATATATATATATATATATATATATACGTCCACTTGTCCTCCTCTTCTTACTGTATGTAGCGCACCTATAGGAGAATACAGCCATTAGATACACCTATATGTCGTCTATATATATTCGTCCACTTGTCCTCCTCTGCATACTGTACGGAGCACGGCTATAGGAGAATACAGCCATTACATACACCTATATGTCGACTATATAGTATATACGTCCACCTGTCCTCCTCTGCATACTGTACGGAGCGCGCCTATAGGAGAATACACAAGGGCCCGGACCTCTCTCCCTGTCTTATCTGTAGAGTCTTAGATTTCACTCATCATTTATGTCCAAAAACTGGCATCAATGATGATTTATCTGGTGATGCGCTGGCCCCGCCCACAGCAATGCCTCACCATTATCCGTGTAAGAACGCCAATGTCTCCTGTATGAATTGCGCCGCGGCCAAGCATTTGTTATGGGAGAGAATATCTGTGCGACTTACCTGGCCCCGACCTCTACAATCTGTCAGACTCAGGACATGAAGGTTCTAATATAGAACTGATGATGTCATGTGCTTTGTGATGTCATAATGGTTTTCATGGCAGCAGGGGCCTCACAATGTCTTCCACACCGGAGGCTCGTCCTAATAGAATGCCTGTCAGGTTATGCTGATAGATCAGGCATGTCAAACTCAGGATACCCCGAGGGCCACATGAGTAACAAGAGGTTGTTGCGAGGGCCGCACACAGCAGCTAATGGCTAGGGCCTAGGGGACTGATCACTAATACCATGCATCGCAAAAATCCAGCATTTCTATTGCAGGTTACATAGAGCAGCCTACAATAGAAAGTATAGAATGACAGGCTGGAGCCTCACAAGGCTCCCGGCTGCCATAAAAATGCACGCAGGCCCGAATCTTGCTTCAGGTGCCTGCGACCTCAGTTAAAGCTGGCAGACACCATTATTGTGTTGGAGTGCTGGGGAAGGGGGGGGCTGGGGGAGGGGGGCTTCTGGATGTCTGTCTAGCCCTTCCTTGGGCCTAAGGACTGTTTTTTCTCACCCAATTGCAATTCTTGCACTTGGGGGTTAATAGGAGCAATACAGACTGTAATGCTCCAATTAACCCCCAAGTGAAAGAATTACAAGGTGGGTGGGAAAAAAAACAGTCCTCAAGCCCAAGGAAGGACCAGACAGACATCAAAAAGCCCCCCTCCCCCAGCACCCCCTTCCCCAGCACCCCAACCCTTCCCCAGCACTCCAACCCCCCCATCATCATAAATATAGTATTTATCCCCTATCCGTAGAATAGGGGTAAAATACTTGAAAAATCACAATTTCTTCTGCAGAAGCTTACCTGCTTCTGCTCTTCAGCCTGCGCAGCGGTCTTGTGAGACCGCATAGGAGCGGAGGTAGGAGGGGGGCGGAGCAGAGGGAGGAGGGGGCGGAGTGGAGGGAGGAGGGGGCGGAGAAGAGGGAGGAGGGGGCGGAGAAGAGGGAGGGGGCGGAGTGGAGGGAGGGGGGGCGGAGTGGAGGGAGGGGGGGCGGAGTGGAGGGAGGAGGGGGCGGAGAAGAGGGAGGAGGGGGCGGAGTGGAGGGAGGAGGGGGCGGAGTGGAGGGAGGAGGGGGCGGAGAGGAGCAGGCAGAGAGCAGGCAGGGAGACCTGCTCTCTGCGAAGGGTGAGGGGTGGCCCCTGGAGCAGCGCTGCGTTCACCAGGGCCGCCCCAATCCACCGCTCACTTTCCTTGTACATCTGCGGCCCTCACTAAAGTTTAGAGACAGAGTATGAGACTTCTGTGCGGGCCGCAGATATGCCTGTAAAGGGCCGCATGTTTGACATGCCTGTGATAGATAATAATGCTTTCATATCCTAATAATATTAGAGAGGTGAAGGTTTCTGTGTTTGGATGTTTGTTCCTCAAGCACACAAAAACGGCTGAACGGATTTGGATGAAATTTGGCGCAGAGATAGTTTGTAGCGTCGAGTAACACACAGGTACTATTCATCCCAGTAACTGACACGGCTTCACTACTGTTGTAATGGATTTATGTTATGTCATGTTGTTATGAATTTGCAGGCAAACACCTAACAGGGATACAGAGCAATTCAAGCCGGCTATATACGCTCAACTCAACTTTCCAGGCGGTGTCCCCCTGACATTGGCACTGAGGATGTCCGCTCTCCCCCCTGATCTTCATACTTACCCCTACCGCAGCCCTCACCCGTTCCCCCACCTTCCCCCCTCCGCTTCTTACCTAAATAAAAACAAAACAAGAGCGGTCGGATAAATTGGCCACATAAAAATTACAAACATCAAGTTCCACCATGTCTGTAATAAACCTCCGTTCTGAGTAACCCATCCCCCCCTTTTCTTACCTAAATAAATATATAAATAACCGGGTAATAAACGTAACAAAGAGGGGGGAAGCCCTTGGAGGTAAAAGGATCTGCCCGCCAGACTGACCATCATAAAACAAGTTACCCCCAGCCGCAACCACAGGCACGGGGGCACCATAAACCGATGGCAGTACCAAACACATAACACTCCCCGGGACCCCGCCCAGCAGGAGCCAAAAAGCGGCCAGACCACACAGCCACAGAAATTATACAATTGGGAAGAATTACACACTATGTCTCTTCCCCACCCCAAATATTTTAGCAACTCCAAGGACCTCCCACCCCGCCAACTGCTGCGACGATCGAGCAACACCACCCAACAACCCCCAGAGAAAGGGGCGGGCGGGAATGTTGCTCCTCTGCTATGCGACTGACCCCGGCGGAAGCTGCAGGGAGCTTTATCCCTTCCCCATAGCCACTCCCGCCGGTGGCCAGCCGCTCCCCCCCGCCCATCCCTAGCAACCACCTTCCGCTGACCCCTGTGGCCCGGTCATGGCGGCCTCCCCCTGTGCTGCGCCCCAGGTCCGGCCTTTCTATACAAAATACTGGATATTGAAATATGAATCACTAACATTACATCTCTGACTATATTCTCAGATATTTACTGACCCCTTACTCACTGTATACAAAGGGGAGTATTGTAGAGAGATACTTAAATGTGCAGAGATATATATATATATATATACAGTCCTATGAAAAAGTTTGGGCACCCCTATTAATCTTAATCATTTTTAGTTCTAAATATTTTGGTGTTTGCAGCAGCCATTTCAGTTTGATATATCTAATAACTGATGGACACAGTAATATTTCAGGATTGAAATGAGGTTTATTGTACTAACAGAAAATGTGCAATATGCATTACACCAAAATTTGACCGGTGCAAAAGTATGGGCACCTCAACAGAAAAGTGACATTAATATTTAGTAGATCCTCCTTTTGCAAAGATAACAGCCTCTAGTCGCTTCCTGTAGCTTTTAATCAGTTCCTGGATCCTGGATAAAGGTATTTTGGACAAACAATTCAAGTTCAGTTAAGTTAGATGGTCGCCGAGCATGGACAGCCCGCTTAAAATCATCCCACAGATGTTCAATGATATTCAGGTCTGGGGACTGGGATGGCCATTCCAGAACATTGTAATTGTTCCTCTGCATGAATGCCTGAGGATTTGGAGCGGTGTTTTGGATCATTGTCTTGCTGAAATATCCATCCCCGGCGTAACTTCAACTTCGTCACTGATTCTTGAACATTATTCTCAAGAATCTGCTGATACTGAGTGGAATCCATGCGACTCTCAACTTTAACAAGATTCCCGATGCCGGCATTGGCCACACAGCCCCAAAGCATGATGGAACCTCCACCAAATTTTACAGTGGGTAGCATGTGTTTTTCTTGGAATGCTGTTTCTTTTTGGACGCCATGCATAACGCCTTTTTTTATTACCAAACAACTCAATTTTTGTTTCCAAAATGAAGCTGGCTTGTCCAAATGTGCTTTTTCATACCTCAGGCAACTCTATTTGTGGCGTACGTGCAGAAACGGCTTCTTTCTCATCACTCTCCCATACAGCTTCTATTTGTGCAAAGTGCGCTGTATAGTTGACCGATGCACAGTGACACCATCTGCAGCAAGATGATGCTGCAGCTCTTTGGAGGTGTCTGTGGATTGTCCTTGACTGTTCTCACCATTCTTCTTCTCTGCCTTTCTGATATTTTTCTTGGCCTGCCACTTCTGGGCTTAACATGAACTGTCCCTGTGGTCTTCCATTTCCTTACTATGTTCCTCACAGTGGAAACTGACAGGTTAAATCTCTGAGACAACGTTTTGTATCCTTCCCCTGAACAACTATGTTGAACAATCTTTGTTTTCAGATCATTTGAGAGTTGTTTTGAGTAGCCCATGATGCCACTCTTCAGAGGAGATTCAAATAGGAGATCAACTTGCAATTGGCCACCTTAAATACCTTTTCTTATGATTGGATACATCTGGCTATGAAGTTCAAAGCTCACTGAGGTTACAAAACCAATTTTGTGCTTCAGTAAGTCAGTAAAAAGTAGTTAGGAGTATTCAAATCAATAAAATGATAAGGGTGCCCATACTTTTGCACCGGTCACATTTTGGTTTAATGCATATTGCACATTTTCTGTTAGTACAATAAACCTCATTTCAATCCTGAAATATTACTGTGTCCATCAGTTATTAGATATATCAAACTGAAATGGCTGCTGCAAACACCAAAATATTTAGAACTAAAAATGATTAAGATTAATAGGGGTGCCCAAACTTTTTCATAGGACTGTATATATACACCCTGTACACATATTATAATATATATACACCCTGTACACATAAATATATATATATACACCCTGTACACATATTATATATATATATATACACCCTGTACACATAAATATATATATACACACCCTGTACACATAAATATATATATATATATATATATATATATATATACCCTGTACACATATTATATATATATATATATATATATATATATATATATATATATATATATATCCTGTACACATCCTACTAAGAGAAAAGTATGTGTGTTTGGATGTTTGTTCCTCAATCACGCTAAAACGCCTCCACGGATTTGCCTCAAATTTTCCACAAACATAGTTATCACTTGGGATTGAAACCTAGGTTACTTTTGCTATGGCTAACATATATGGCTTCTTGCCAGGACACTCACAAACCCAAAAGTCCGAACCCCAGGTGGAGAATCACACACACTTACACACACGTCCTCACATTGCCAGCCACCAACTAGCCGGCCGCCTCAGGTTTAACCCTCACCCCACAGTCACTTTATGCTAATAAACCCCAGCAGCCTACCAAGCCCCCGCTCCGAGGCCTCCATGTGTGCCGAGCACCAGCGCCAACCCACAACACCGCTTAGGCAGTCACACAAACTACACTGGGAGGCCACACGCACACTTCCTGCCTACACGTGACTACAGCGCACGCAGAAGCCTAGGCTGCGGCGCTACGACTCCCAGGCGACAGTCCACACTCATTCCCGACCTGGCACTTCCCTTCACTGCCTTGCGTCTTCCACGCTCCTCCACCTTACCCCCATCTACACGCTCACCGGTAAGTTGAAATCACACACTACCCTCCTGTTTCTGCTCTGTCCTCCTCCCCAGCGTTTCAAAACACAGCCTGGCGACCCCCTGCCAAATTGCTTCAGCTTCTCTCTGCCTCCACGCCATCCACACACTATTGAAAGCTAATGGTGACCGCTCTGTTGCGGAGCGCTCACCATAGCAGTATGCAAAGGCCCGATGCTAATGGCCGGAATCAGAATATTTTTCGGACTATAAGACGCACTTTTTTTCCCCAAAAATTTTTTGGGAAAAAAAGGGTGCGTCTTATAGTCCGAATGTGGTGAATGCCGCTGAGGGATAGACGCCGACACAGGTGCCGGGGCCGGAGACATCGCTACGCACCTCTGCCCTGCATGAAGCCAGAAGCGGCAGGGGCGATGCTATTCCGCTCCTCCGTCCCCCCACCGCTGGCTTCATGCAGGGCAGAGGAGCGCAGCGATGTCTCAGGCCCTGGCACCTGTGCCGGCGTCTATCCCTCGCTGGCATCCGCCTCTCTATTACAGTGGAAGCCGGGTCTGTATTGGCGGCCCCTTCTCCCCCAGGGCCGGTCCCCACCGGCCCCATACCTGTAAAGTTGCAGGCCGGCTCCTGCGCGGTGATATCGCAGGAGCCGACCTGTTCGGGTGACAGCCGGGAGCCTAATGAGGCTCCCCGGCCTGTCACTGCTATATTAGTATTGCGGCTGAGTCTATGACCAGCTGTAATAGTAATATACAGAAAGTCCCATAGACGGCAATACAGTTGTATTGCCGTCTATGGGACTTGCAACCAAGTGACTGCAGGGTCATGCCCCCGGGGGGAATAAAATAGTAAAAAAAACCAAAAACTTAAATATAACTTAAAATATATAATAAAAAAATAAAATAAATAAAAGTTCTAAATCACCTCCTTTCCCTACAATATATATATAACAGTAGAAAATCATATGTCAAACACATACACATTAGGTAGCCCTGTGTCCGAAAATGCCCGGTCTACTAATAGTTTTCCTGTACGGTGAACGTCAAAATCACAAGTGCTAAACCGCCGGGTTTTTTTTTCAATACAAGGTGATCTAAGCGATAGACATTCCCCAAAATGTTAAAACTAAAAAGTACATGTGGCCCCGCAAAAAAAAACAAAAAACACTCTATGCGTCCCCGTACAGCGGCAGGGTCACCTGTCAATGTGCAAAACGACAACTCCCATTGGTATAAGCTAGTATTGTATATAGAGGTAATTACTTACAGCCAAGCATTTGTTATGGGAGAGAATATCTGTGCGACTTACCTGGCCCCGACCTCTACAATCTGTCAGACTCAGGACATGAAGGTTCTAATATAGAACTGATGATGTCATGTGCTTTGTGATGTCATAATGGTTTTCATGGCAGCAGGGGCCTCACAATGTCTTCCGCACCAGAGGCTCGTCCTAATAGAATGCCTGTCAGGTTATGCAGTTCATGAATTTGCAGGCGGTGTCCCAACAAAAAACATAACAAGGGGAGAGGGGGGCAGGGCGCTCTGAAGACCGGACAGAGGACCGGACCAAGAAGAGGAGCTGCAGGTAAGTGGACAAAGGTAGGGGGGAGGGGGTTAATCCGATACTGCACACTCAGCTCAACTACTCCAGAGTGTATCCGGTATATTCGAGCCAGCTTATACTCGAGTACATACGGTATATTCGGGTCGGCTTATACTCGAGTATATACGGTATATTCGGGTCGGCTTATACTCGAGTATATACGGTATATTCGGGTCGGCTTATACTCGAGTATATACGGTATATTCGGGTCGGCTTATACTCGAGTATATACGGTATATTCGGGTCGGCTTATACTCGAGTATATACGGTATATTCGGGTTGGCTTATACTCGAGTATATACGGTATATTCGGGTCGGCTTATACTCGAGTATATACGGTATATTCGGGTCGGCTTATACTCGAGTATATACGGTATATTCGGGTCGGCTTATACTCGAGTATATACGGTATATTCGGGTCGGCTTATACTCGAGTATATACGGTATATTCGGGTCGGCTTATACTCGAGTAAATACGGTATATTCGGGTCGGCTTATACTCGAGTATATACGGTATATTTGCGTCGGCTTATACTCGAGTATATACCGTATATTCGCGTCAGCTTATACTCGAGTATATACGGTATATTCGGGTTGGCTTATACTCGAGTACATACGGTATATTCGGGTCGGCTTATACTCGAGTATATACGGTAAATCACAATGAGTTAGTTATTTACCGTATTTTTATTTTGTAAATGGGATTTTTTGGGCATACGTATGAAGACTGGTGTATTGAACGCTGCTCTTTACATCCCCTAAGCCAAGAGAAGAGAAACCTCATTTATGACACAGCCCACAGCTCTTCATAAATGCAGCGGCAACTCCACTGCGCTGCCTTCTATGCTGGACAGTAGCCCATTATCAGAGAGGTCTGCTAGTAGTTTGTTTCCTCATTGAAATAATTGTGCGTGTGTTTGGAGTCGGCTGTTGCCTGAATGCCACTGAGTCACATGTGTATCTCTTACATATAGATCAGTTGACCCTGTTATATACAATGCAAGGCCAGCTAGTCAATGTTTGGTTTGTGATGCAAATAATAAATGCTTCTTCCTCCGTATACAGGGCTGGATTGGAGATCTCATTCACTTGGAGGGTAACGTCACTTTGCCAAACACGTGGACTATAGACAGGGATTCTGGATCTATTATTTTATTCCCTGATCTCCTCATTTCTGGTACCGGCATAGCAAATGGAGTTCGATGCTTACGAAGATCTGTGCTGAGTGACAAATTCAAGGTTTGTTTCCCATCTCAAAGATCCTATTTATATTTGGGCTGGTGCACGAGGTCTTAGACCAGAGTCACCATATTACTGATGAGCATAGTGCTAACACCAGACCCAGGCAGATCAGACCAGAACTCCCAAATGGAGCGATCCCACAGCCTAAGCCCCCCAGAGAAGCTAGGATTACAGGTACACGCCACAGCACCCGGCAGAGATAGAGGGATTCTCTACACAGACCAAACATCAAGCTCATGGAAATCCCACAGCAAAGACATAGGAAAGCTGAGACATTTGTCAGACATATGGAGCGGCTGCCTATAGAGAACAGACCTGCCCCGACCAGACAACCCGGACCTGTGAGGGAATTCTGTCGGCTAATTCGGTCCCATGTTCTATGTGACTTGTGGCCGCAAAAGAATTGCCCATAAGGCACAACAACCACATAGGCCGCGCGTATGAAGCGCCAGCGATCGTAGGTAACAGGATGACATAAGCAGGTAAGTACAGCGCAAATGTCTCTGCAGAGAGCGAGGAACAAGACATTGGTCAGGAAGCTTCACGGAGAATAACCAAGAAGATTCAAGGTCATAATCGGCCTCAACAAGACACAACAACCACAACCCGATATATATATTGTATACAGATATAGCGAGAAGAACCTATTAGAGCGCAAACACCTGATCAGACGTATCCAATGGGGTAGAGAGATAGCAGGATGAAAAATAACCAAAATTATACCATCTCAGTATTTGTAGCCAAAAGGCCCATAAAGAGGAAGAACGAGCGACTCTCCTGAGGTGAATGGTGGGATCCCCTGAAATGAAGCATTTTTCCCATAGACTATAATGGGGTTCCATATTCGTTCCAATAGTTGAATATTGAGGGTCTATTCGAAACGAATATTGAATATTTCACTGTTCGCTCATCTCTCGTCCTGATGGATGGAATAGATGGAATGTGATATTTTTCAGCCATAACAAAACCCATAAGAAAATGGCAAAATAGCATTTTTTTCTGATTCCGCGCCATTGTGAATGTTTTCCGCTTCCCAGCATGCAGTTTGGAATATTTAATGAAATATGAAGACGTTTAATTTCTTTTGCCAATAAACAGCCATGAAATAAATCTGTAACAATAAGATGAAGACGTTAAGCCTTGTGTGAATAGACGGCGAACAGGCAGCAATGCAGAATGGCTGCAGAAGGAAAAGGGTTAAACAAGTGCCCCGAAATGTAATGCAATGGAGAGAAGACGAGAAACATAAGAATGTAGTAATATATATATATATAGGAAAGCGGGTGAGAATATAAGATGCGGGAATTACTCCATGTAACATCCTACACAACATTACACGAAACTTACAAGAATCCAGGACTCAAGGAAACTTCCTTGGAATTGTCTCCAGCACAGATGTCTGACAAATGTCTCAGCTTTCCTATGTCTTTGCTGTGGGATTTCCATGAGCTTGATGTTTGGTCTGTGTAGAGAATCCCTCTATGTCTGCCGGGTGCTGTGGTGTGTACCTGTAATCCTAGCTTCTCTGGGGGGCTTAGGCTGTGGGATCGCTCCATTTGGGAGTTCTGGTCTGATCTGCCTGGGTCTGGTGTTAGCACTATGCTCATTAGTAATATGGTGACTCTGGTCTAAGACCTCGTGCACCAGCCCAAATATATAACACTATGTACGATCGTGTAGGATTGGAGGGCACTTACATAAATCCACTTAACAGGTAATAGCACTTAGCAGTAGGACCGGAGCAACCAAAGTGACACCCAGCCTTTCCTATTGCCGCAGATGGAAGTTTCTCTCTGGAACTTTCTGTAATTGTCGCCATTTCCAGGGAATTTTGTAGAATTTTGAAACCAAAACTATTTTCTACAAGTTCCTGAAATGTAATAGAAGGTTATGGAGAAAATGGAAAACTGGACACGGCGGAGACTCAGGGTCATTGCTCACAATCACAGACAATCTGGTTTTCGGTATTTTTCGGCAGTGTTTTTTATGTTTCGGTCTCTGGTTATTATATTCTGGTGTCTGAGAAGACCCTGGAGTAGAATAATAGTATTTGTTGGGGTTCGCAGGCCCGCTGCCTCACTTACCGATCCCCACTGCTGCTCAATGCCGCTTTTGCTCCGCCCTTCTGGGAGGCAGCCATGAGCAGGAGTAGGGACAGGTAAGTACATAGGCCTATTACATGCAGGGGTTAATCCAGCAGGTAACGGCCTATTGAAGAAAAAAAAAAGTTCTCCTCAGCTCCCTGTGATCCCTTGATGGAGCCGCCGCCGCCGCTGCTTTACCCGCGTATAAGATATGTGTGTCTCAGCGCAGGAAGCACGATGATGCCATAGCACCGCCACCTGCACAGAGATGCAGAAGTCTCCGAGGCCAGGCCACTGGTCCAGCTCAGCTTTATTGTCAGAGCGGCCTGTCTTGGGCTAGCTTCAGATAAAAAAAAATAGTAAAAAAAGAAAAATAGCGCTGCCGTCTCATTTCACTTCATTAGAGGTGCGGCCCTGGGTGTAGGTTCTGCAACGCTGCCCTATATAATCATTGCTGCAGAAGGGAAAGAGTTAAACAAGTTCCCAGAAATGTAACGCAATGGAGAGAAGACGAGAGACCTAAGAATGTAGTAATATGCAGATTGTGAGCCCTGTATAGGGATAGATGATATAGGGGTCACAATGTACATTATTTTCCTATCAGTCTGTCTTTGTAGAATGGGAAGAAATCCACACAAACACGGGGAAGAACATACAAACTCCTTGCAGATGTTGTCCCTGGCGGGACTCAAGCCCAGGACTCCGGCACTGTAAGGCTGCAGCGCTAACCACTGAGCCACCGTGCTGCCCTGAAATAATAATCCTGTTCTAAGAATATTTTCCTCTATCACTGTAATCTGTCTAGAAGAAAGATTTATAATCTCCATCTTATCTTCATTAAAGGCGCAACAACGTGTCACTGTCCGGTCCTTAGGAGGAATTCAGCACATCCTACTAATATTGGAAATGGGAAAGTTTATGTGTTTGGATGTTTGTTCCTCAATCACGCCCAAAACGCTGAACGGAATGGCGTGAGATTTCACACATACCTAGATGGCCACCGGGAAGGAAAGATAGGCTACTTGGTATACCGCTCCAGCCCCCGAAATCCCGAGGATGGCAGGGGAAGAAACAGGGTCAGGGAAGATGGGTGTGGAAATGGGGTTGGGGGAGGGAGGTTGGAAAGGGGATGCAATGGAGGGGCCCGCGCTGAAGGTGGGTCGTGCAAAGTCACAAGTACTGCTGGTGGAAGATAAATCTCAGGTCAGACCCCCTCCCCCACCAAGGCTGTTACTACATTTTGGTTTTCCATTTTCTCCATAACCTTCTATTACATTTCAGGAACTTGTAGAAAATAGTTTTGGTTTAAAAATTCTACAAAATTCCCTGGAAATGGCGACAATTACAGAAAGTTCCAGAGAGAAACTTCCATCTGCGGCAATAGGAAAGGCTGGGTGTCACTTTGGTTGCTCCGGTCCTACTGCTAAGTGCTATTACCTGTTAAGTGTATTTATGTAAGTGCCCTCCAATCCTACACGATCGTACATAGTGTTATATATTTGGGCTGGTGCACGAGGTCTTAGACCAGAGTCACCATATTACTGATGAGCATAGTGCTAACACCAGACCCAGGCAGATCAGACCAGAACTCCCAAATGGAGCGATCCCACAGCCTAAGCCCCCCCAGAGAAGCTAGGATTACAGGTACACGCCACAGCACCCGGCAGAGATAGAGGGATTCTCTACACAGACCAAACATCAAGCTCATGGAAATCCCACAGCAAAGACATAGGAAAGCTGAGACATTTGTCAGACATCTGTGCTGGAGACAATTCCAAGGAAGTTTCCCTGAGTCCTGGATTCTTGTAAGTTTCGTGTAATGTTGTGTAGGATGTTACATGGAGTAATTCCCGCATCTTATATTCTCACCCGCTTTCATATATATATATACTACTAAATTGTTAGGGGCAACACGGTGGCTCAGGGGTTAGTCTTGAAGTGCTGGAGTCCTGGGTTCGGATTCTGCCAGGAACAACATCTGCAAGGACTTTGGTTGTTTATGTAGATAATCTGTTTTCCCTTAGGGGGCGCTCACACTACCGTCAGTGTCCACTGCTAATGTCCATTCAAAATCTTGCGCGCACATTAGCATCGGACACTAGCTGTGTCCGTGACATTTTGCATTGATTTAAATGGACATCGGGTGCGTTCTTATACTGTCCGTGTCTGTCCTTAACTGTCCGTTCCCAAAGATGTCCGACTTTCCAAGCGGACGGCAAAAACCTTCATGTCGGGTTTTGCTGTCCGCTTGAAAAGACGCTCCCTTAGTCCTAACAGCAGCACAATGTGGGTATGGTAGGGAAGGTGTAGAGAATCCCTCTATCTCTGCCGGGTGCTGTGGCGTGTACCTGTAATCCTAGCTTCTCTGGGGGGCTTAGGCTGTGGGATCGCTCCATTTGGGAGTTCTGGTCTGATCTGCCTGGGTCTGGTGTTAGCACTATGCTCGTCAGTAATATGGTGACTCTGGTCTAAGACCTCGTGCACCAGCCCAAATATATAAAACTGTGTAGGATCGGAGGGCACTTAATAAATATACTTATCAGGTAATAGCATTTAGCAGTAGGACCGGAGCAACCAAAGTGACCCCCAGCCTTTGTTTTTACTGCACATGCATACCTCCCAACTTTCGAAGAACTGAAAGTTGGGACAAAATGTGGCAAATTTTGCCCCACCCACTTTTGTGTTGACTCCGCCCATTCTCATTAATTTTTCATGTGCCCGCACACAGTATAATCCTCCTACAGTCACCTGTAAATTATATGTCCCCTCCATCTCTGCCCCCCAGATTCATGTCCCCCCATCTCTGCCCCCAGTGTCATGCTGTCCTCTCCTTCATCTGCCCCCAGTTTCACGTTCCACCTCAGTGTACACATTACACTTACCTTCTCCTCGTTCCCTTGCTGTTCTCTCTCTCTTGCGCACAGTTGTAGACGCAATATGACGTCATCACATTGCGCCTACACAGCCAGTAGGCGGCGTGCAGTGGCGAAGCAAGGAGCTGAACTGTGACAGCTCCTTGCTTCAGCCGCGTATGTGTTCAACTCAGATCTGCGTCCTCTGGACACAGATCTGAGTTGAAATCGGGACATACCTCCCTCCAACCGGGACTGCGGGCCATGTCACTGGAATCGTGAATGTCCCGTGGGCATCTAGACAGTTGGGAGGTATGGAGATGGAAGTTTCTCTCTGTAACTTTCTGTAATTGTCGCCATTTCCAGGGAATTTTGTAGAATTCTGAAACCAAAACTATTTTCTACAAGTTCCTGAAATGTAATAGAAGGTTATGGAGAAAATGGAAAATGGGGGGGGGGGGGGGGTCTGACCTGAGATTTATCTTCCATGTCCTGTCTTACAATAGTAACCCTTGAAGCGTTCTAGCGATAAGGGCAGGGACTATTTGGCGGATGAATCCTGAAGAGTTTTATATTGGCTGGCAGACTCAGTTGTTTGTCTTTAGATTTTGGTTATGTCACCTCACCTCTCCTTCACCCTTGAGCTAGAATTTTCTCCAGGGAGGGAGGGGAGGCGGAGTCAGGCAAGGCTGAAGGTGGAGTCTCCTATGATATATCAGGGGTACGTGGGCGGAGACTCACCTTCTGCGCTTATGGTGAGAGGAAGCCCCGCCCACCCTAGCCTTGCGGTGGTTTTTGTTTCTTTGGTTGGCGCCCTTTTTGCTGTTTCTTTCTCTTTTCAGTTGTCACGGCGTGGCGGATGTTCCAGGCCCCTTGGAAAAATTGAATATTTGCCTACATGGCGGCTGCCCCACAGAGGTTATCATTCGGGTGGAAGTTTTGAAGTTCAAGGGGGCGGGGCATGGAGATGTCGGATGGTTACGGTTGTCACTTTATATTATCTAATAGACGTGATCCTTTTGGTTGTTTATATGTTTGTTAATAAAATCGCTGTGGCCAACCCGGCTTTACCCACAGCTTCACGTGTCCGCGGTTTTTGTTCAGGAGTCTGCATTGGGGGGTTTGATGGTTAAAATATGTACAAATAGTCCTGTTTCCGGCCGCCAATTCCTTTTTCCGATTTTTTTTCACTGCCTCCATTGTTGTAGTTCCCGTCCCACCTCCGTTGCACAGTTATTGGTGCAAAAAACGCGCCAGGGAAGGTGGGAGGGGATACGAAATTTTACTGCGTTTGTCGCGTGATGTTCAATTGGAATCGAATACCTTGAACAGCCTGATATTCGATCGAATATGTATTGGATCGAACGGTGTTCGCTCATCTCTAGTCATATATTAAAGGGGTCATATATTAAAGGGATCATATACTAAAGGACTCATATACTAAAGGACTCATATACAGGACCACTTGTGGTTGTGGACTTGAGTATATCGGTAAAACGATTTGTGAATTCAGGAGGAGAGCGCATACCTCCCAACCGTCCCGATTTCCGCGGGACAGTCACGATTTGGGTGACATGTCCCGCGGTCCCGGTTGGAGGGAGGTAAGTCTCGATTTCAACTCAGATCTGCGTCCAGAGGACGCAGATCTGACTTGAACACACATGCGGCTGAAGCAAGGAGCTGACACAGGTCAGCTCCTCGCTTCGCCGCTGCCGCCGGCTCCTGGCTTGCGATGTGTCACATCGCGTCTGCAAGCCAGGAGCCGGCGGCAGCGGCGAAGCGAGGAGCTGACACATGTCAGCTCCTTCCTTCAGCCGCATGTGTCAGCGAGAGAGGCGCGCAGAGAGCGCCAAGGGAGCGGAGGAGAAGGTAAGTTTAATGTGGAGGTGGAACGTGAATCTGGGGGCAGATGAAGGAGAGGACGGCATGACACTGGGGGCAGAGATGTGGGGACATGAATCTGGGGGCAGAGATGGAGAGGACATGAATCTGGGGCAGAGATGGAGAGGACATGAATCTGGGGGCAGAGATGTGGAGACATGAATCTGGGGGCAGAGATGTGGAGACATGAATCTGGGGGCAGAGATGTGGAGACATGAATCTGGGGGCAGAGATGTGGAGACATGAATCTGGGGGCAGAGATGGGGGACATGAATCTGGGGGCAGAGATGTGGAGACATGAATCTGGGGGCAGAGATGGAGGGACATGAATCTGGGGGCAGAGATGGAGTGGACATGAATCTGGGGGCAGAGATGTGGAGACATGAATCTGGGGGCAGAGATGTGGAGACATGAATCTGGGGGCAGAGATGTGGAGACATGAATCTGGGGGCAGAGATGTGGAGACATGAATCTGGGGGCAGAGATGGAGGGGGGGCATGAATCTGGGGGCAGAGATGGAGGGGGGACATGAATCTGGGGGCAGAGATGGGGGACATGAATCTGGGGGCAGAGATGGGGGACATGAATCTGGGGCAGAGATGTGGAGACATGAATCTGGGGGCAGAGATGGGGGGACATGAATCTGGGGGCAGAGATGTGGAGACATGAATCTGGGGGCAGAGATGGAGGGGGGACATGAATCTGGGGGCAGAGATGGGGGACATGAATCTAGGGGCAGAGATGGAGGGGGGACATGAATCTGGGGGGACATCAATCTGGGGGCAGAGATGGGGGACATGAATCTGGGGGCAGAGATGGAAGGACATGAATCTGAGGGCAGAGATGGAGGGGACATGAATCTGGGGGCAGAGATGGGGGACATGAATCTGGGGGCAGAGATGGGGGACATGAATCTAGGGGCAGAGATGGAGGGGGGACATGAATCTGGGGGCAGAGATGGAGAGGACATGAATCTGGGGGCAGAGATGTGGGGACATGAATCTGGGGGCAGAGATGGAGGGGACATGAATCTGGGGGCAGAGATGGGGGACATGAATCTGGGGGCAGGGATGGGGGACATGAATCTGGGGCAGAGATGGAAGGGGGACATGAAACTGGGGGCAGATGAAGGGTGTATATGAAACTGGGGGAGAGATAGAGGGGGGACATATAATTTACGGGTAACTGTAGGAGGATTATACTGTGTGTGGGCACATGAGAAATTAACGAGTGGGCGGAGTCAACACAAAAGTGGGCGGGGCTAAATTTGCCACGGCACGCTGCGCGCACCGCACATTTTGTCCCTCTTTCAGTTCTTCAAAAGTTGGGAGGTATGGGAGAGCGGGCGAAGATTTGAATGACATTCGTCATGGCGGTGATACTCCTTTGGCAGGACATGTGCGTCCTGTGCGTCCTGTACATTTGGGAGAGGCGTCTTCTGTCCATTTTGTTGGATTGATGTAGTCAGGCCTCGTGTACGTACATTTCTTGGCTTTGCTTTGGATGGTGTTTCTAGATGATTTGCGTTGTATTAGTTATACCGCTATAAATCCTATTTCTTCTTCCCTCTTTCTCCCTTACGGTGTCGCTCCTGCGGCCTGGTCTGGTCTGATCCCCATCCGTATATTTTCGCACTGATCTGTCGCCTCTTCTCATCGGACACGGTTGTATTTCTAGGACCGCCGTGTCCTGCTCTATACATCCTGTGATTTGGGAGGACCCTGAGTGTATATGTAATGTTTCTAATACCTGACCCTGGTGGGCGCACATTGCTGTTGCTGTTGTTGATTATAGAACATGTTTATTGAATATTATTAATGGTTATGGGCACAAAATTACGCGGCGTATACGCTCGTAACTCCCATTGAAATGGGATCTTTTTGAGCGCGAAACTGCTGACACGCGTATACGTGCCAGATTGCGCTCCACTTTACTACGTGTGAATTCCCCCTAATACTGCCATACTAGTACTGTTATACACTGCCATACTAATACTGCCATACAGTGCCATACTAATACTGCCATACACTGCCATACTAATACTGCCATACAGTGCCATACTAATACTGCCATACACTGCCATACTAATACTGCCATACAGTGCCATACTAATACTGCCATACACTGCCATACTAATACTGCCATACAGTGCCATACTAATACTGCCATACACTGCCATACTAATACTGCCATACACTGCCATACTAATACTGCCATACACTGCCATACTAATACTGCCATACACTGCCATACTAATACTGCCATACAGTGCCATACTAATACTGCCATACACTGCCATACTAATACTGTTATACAGTCACCATGACTGATTGATGAGTATATAGGACATAACCATTGACAGTATCAGCACAGGCCGGGACCAGGGGGGTAACTGGGCCGATAGCGAGCTGTCAGAAGATAAGGAGATGGCGAAGTGCTGAGAATGGAGAGAGCGCAGACATGTGCGGCGTCACTTACACACTTCTGTCCGCTCAGACATGATAAGGGGGGACACCGGCTCTTCCATCTCATTACTGCCAGGGCTCCACTTTATACAGACAAATATGACACATATATAAGAGACTAGAGAAGCGTATAGGGGAGATATAGGGGAGAAATACTTGGGGGTTAATAGGGGCACTACAGGGGGCGCTCTCTGTCATCTAGGCTAGGCTCACCACTGATCATAGCGGTGTCATGGCCGCCTGGCAGACAAGGGCCCCTCATGAGGTCATGGCTCTGGTTGCGGAGGAGCTTCCTAATGACCCGCGCAGTCTTCTGTCTGTGTGCGGCCTAGGGAACATTCTAGCATCAGTCAGTCTCCATCTTGGTGTGGACCAGGCCACTTGTACCTCACACCAGGAGCCTTATACCGCCATCAATGGGGTCGACATCACCCCACAAAATAAGAATGAGGCCCCACAGACGGTGCTGCCATCTTCAGAGCTCGGCTGGATTTGGCCTGGTATGTGCAGCCTCCATCTTGTTTCTTTCCTATCAAAGTGGTGGGGCGGAGGTGACTTGAAAATGGCGGCTAGTTCGGGATGACCCATGACCCCAGGCCACATATTCAGGGAGGTGCTCATGTCTGTTCCCAATGGAGTCCATTGTAGTCAGTAGAGCGGAGCAGGAGACATCTCTGACTACAGTATGAGGCGGGGGCCCCCTCGTGCCCGGACCCTCACTGGCATGATCTTCTCACATGGGGATCCTTTATGTAGCGGCCATGTTGTCTCCATTCTATATTGTCCATATGTGATATAAGGTCCCGGTGACCCCGCTGCGGTGTATGGCCTATAGTTGGGACTAATTCTCAGGATTTACCTCTCCGGGTAACCAGATGTAGAAGACGTCAGAGAGGGACCGCTCAGATCTTCCCGAGGACCTGCAGACATTCTCCAGCCTGGCGCACTTACAAGGCCGTCACCTAGATCTGGCTCCATCCGGCGAGCGCGGACCGTACACGAAAAGATAAGTCTGTCTGCGGTGTCTGTTACTATCCGACGTGTAATATACAAGTCCTCCGGCCATACAACATGCCATATAATAGAATCCTAGTATAGCATATACCCCCCCCCCCCTCCTATAATGTACACACTGCTCAGGGAATGTGCCCATTTCTTACACTATATATTGTACATTATACGTCTTATATACATTGTACTTATATCTTATGGCATCTAATTCACATTCCAGTATATTCTTATCTGCACCAATAAGACGACAAATTATTGTACAAGATTGTAATGAACATGAAGATGTAACGAGACTAGAGGCGGAGGTTCATCTCTGGGTCCAAGGGGGAGGCGACAGGGCCCGAGGTAGGCGGCTCCAGCTTGTCCCTTGGCCCGCGAGGGAAGCAACGGGGCCGAGATAGGGGGCTACAGCTCGTCCCTGAACCGGAGCCCCCTGGGCCCGGGGGGGAAGCGAGGGGGCCCGAAGTAGGCGGCTCTGGCTTGTCCCTGGGCCCGGGGGAAGCAACGGGGCCCGAGGTAGGGGGCTCCGGCTTGTCCCTGGGCCCGGGGGGGAAGCAACGGGGTCCGAGGTAGGGGGCTCCGGCTTATCTCTGGGCCCAGGGGGGAAGCGACGGGGCCCGAGGTAGGGGGCTCCGGCTCGTTCCTGGGTGGAAGCGACGGGGGCCCAAGGCAGGCAGCTCTGGCTTGTCCCTGGACCTGGGGGGAAGCGACGGGGCCTGAGATAGGGGGCTCCGGCTCGTCCCTGAACCAGAGCCCCCTGGGCCCAGGGGGGAAGCGAGGGGGCCCGAGGTAGGCGGCTCGTCCCTGGGCCCGAGGTACAAGCAATGGGGCTCAAGGTAGGGGGCTCCGGCTTGTCCCTGGGCCCAGGGGGGAAGCCACGGGGCCCAAGGTAGGCGGTTCCGGCTTGTCCCTGGGCCCAGGGGGGGAAGCGACGGGGCCCGAGGTAGGGGGCTCCAGCTCGTCCCTGAACCGGAGCCCCCTGGGCCCGAGGGGGAAGCGACGGGGCCCGATGTGGGCAGCTCCGATTCTTCCCTGGGCCGGGGGGAAGCAATGGGGCTCAAAGTAGGGGGCTCCGGCTTGTCCCTGGGCCCAGGGGGGAAGCGACCGGGTCCGATGTAGGTGGCTCCGGCTTGTTCCTGGGCCCGGGGGGGAAGCGAGGGCGCCAAGGTAGGCGGCTCCGGCTCGTCCCTGGGCCGGGGGGGGGGGGAAGCAATGGGGCTAGAAGTAGGGGGCTCTGGCTCGTCTCTTGGCCCAGGAGGGAAGCGACGGGGCCCGAGGTAGGTGGTTCCGGCTCGTCCCTGGGCCCGGGGGGGGGGGGGAAGCGACGAGGCCCGAGATAGGGGGCTCTGGCTCGTCCCTGGACTCGGGGGGGGAAGCGACGAGGCCCGAGATAGGGGGCTCTGGCTCGTCCCTGGGTCCAGGAGGGAAGCGACGGGGCCCGAGGTAGGTGGCTCCGGCTCGTCCCTGGGCCCGGGGGGAAGCGATGAGGCCTGAGATAGGGGGCTCCGGCTCATCCCTAAACTGGAGCCCTCTGGGCCCGAGGGGGAAGCGACGGGGCCCGAGGTAGGGGGCTCCGGCTCGTCCCTGGGCCCGGGGGGGGGGTAGCAATGAGGCCCAAGATAGGGGTCTCTGGCTCGTCCCTGAACCGGAGCCCCCTGGGCCTGGGGGGGAAGCGACGGGGCCCGATGTAGGCGGCTCCGGCTTGTCCCTGGGCCTGGGGGAAAAGCAATGGGGCTCAAGGTAGGGGCTCCGGCTTGTCCCTGGGCCCGGGGGGGAAGCGATGAGGCCTGAGATAGGGGGCTCCGGCTCATCCCTGAACTGGAGCCCTCTGGGCCCGAGGGGGAAGCGACGGGGCCCGAGGTAGGTGGCTCCGGCTCGTCCCTGGGCCCGGGGGGAAGCGATGAGGCCCGAGATAGGGGGCTCCGGCTCATCCCTGAACCGGAGCCCCCCGGGCCCGAGTGGGAAGCGACGGGGTCCGATGTAGGTGGCTCCGGCTTGTCCCTGCGTCCGGGGGGGAAGCGATGGGGCCAAGGTAGGTGGCTCCGGCTTGTCCCTGGGCCGGGGGGGGAAGCAATGGGGCTCGAAGTAGGGGGCTCTGGCTCATCTCTGGACCCGGGGAGAAGCAACGGGGCCCGAGGTAGGGGGCTCTGGCTTATCCCTGGGCCCAGGGGGAAGCGACGGGGCCCGAGATAGGAGACTTCAGCTCATCTCTGAACCGGAGTCCCCTGGGCCCAAGGGGGAAGCGACGGGGCCCGATGTAGGCGGCTCTGGCTTGTCCCTGGGCCTGAGGGAAAAGCAATGGGGCTCAAGGTATGGGGCTCCGGCTTGTCCCTGGGCTTGGGGGGAAGCAACGGGGCCCGAGGTAGGGGGCTCCGGCTTGTCCCTGGGCCCGGGGGGGGGAAGCGACGGGGCCCGAGATAGGGGGCTCCGGCTCGTCCCTGAACCGGAGCCCCCTGGGCCCGAGTGGGAAGCGACGGGGTCCGATGTAGGTGGCTCCGGCTTGTCCCTGCGCCCGGGGGGGAAGCGATGGGGCCAAGGTAGGCGGCTCCAGCTTGTCCCTGGGCTGGGGGGGGAAGCAATGGGGCTCGAAGTAGGGGGCTCTGGCTCATCTCTGGACCCGGGGGGAAGCAACGGGGCCCGAGGTAGGGGGCTCCGGGTTGTCCCTGGGCCTGGGGGGGGGAGTGACGTGGCCCGAGGTAGGGGGCTCCGGCTCATCCCTGGGCTTGGGGGGAAGCAACGGGGCCCGAGGTAGGGGGCTCCGGCTTGTCCCTGGGCTTGGGGGGAAGCGATGAGGCCCGAGATAGGGGGCTCCGGCTCATCCCTGGGCCGGGGGGGGGGGGAGCAATGGGGCTCGAAGTAGGGGGCTCTGGCTCATCTCTGGGCCCGGGGGGAAGCAACGGGGCCCGAGGTAGGGGGCTCCGGCTCGTCCCTGGGCCCGGGGGGGAAGCGATGAGGCCCGAGATAGGGGGCTCCGGCTCATCCCTGAACCTGAGCCCCCTGGGCCTGGGGGGTAAGCGATGGGGGCCCGATGTAGGCGGCTCCGGCTTATCCCTGGGCCTGGGGGAAAAGCAATGGGGCTCAAGATAGGGGCTCCGGCTTGTCCCTGGGCCTGGGGGGGGAAGCAACGGGGCCTGAGGTAGGAGGCTCCGGCTTGTTCCTGGGCCCGGGGGGGAAACGACGGGGCCCGAGATAGGGGGTTCTGGCTCGTCCCTGAACCGAAGCCCCCTGGGCCCGAGGGGGAAGCGACGGGGCCCGATGTAGGCGGCTCGGGCTTGTCCGTGGGCCTGGGGGAAAAGCAATGGGGCTCAAGGTAGGGGCCCCAGGCTTATCCCTGGGCCCGGGGAGAAGCAACGGGGCCCGAGGTAGGGGGCTCTGGCTTATCCCTGGGCCCAGGGGGAAGCGACGGGGCCCGAGATAGGAGACTTCGGCTCATCTCTGAAACGGAGCCCCCTGGGCCCGAGGGGGAAGCGACGGGGCCCGATGTAGGCGGCTCCGGCTTGTCCCTGGGCCTGGAGGAAAAGCAATGGGGCTCAAGGTATGGGGCTCCGGCTTGTCCCTGGGCTTGGGGGGAAGCAACGGGGGCCCGAGGTAGGGGGGCTCCGGCTTGTCCCTGGGCTTGGGGGGAAGCGATGAGGCCCGAGATAGGGGGCTCCGGCTCATCCCTGGGCCGGGGGGGGGGGGAGCAATGGGGCTCGAAGTAGGGGGCTCTGGCTCGTCTCTGGGCCCGGGAGAAGCAACGGGGACCGAGGTAGGGGGCTCCGGGTTGTCCCTGGGCCTGGGGGGGGAAAGCGACGGGGCCCGAGGTAGGTGGCTCTGACTCCTCTCTGGGCCGGAAGCGACGGGGCTCGAGGTAGGCGGCTCTGGCTCATCCCTGGGCCTTGGGGGGGGAAGCGACTGGGCTCGAGGTAGGCGGCTCCGGCTCATCCTACTTTGTGTCCAGTTAAAAAGAAAATGGTTTCGGTGCGGAGAGCACACAATGCTCACAGGCGCTCCGGCCGGACACTTTCCAAACCCATTGAATCGCCTGCAGGTTTCCGTCTGTCCTGTTTCATGTAGGAAACAGAAACTGCATTACAGAGACCGGGGCGCAGGTGTGAACGAGCCCTGAGTGTAGTTTGTTTTTTTTTGTCTTTTGGTAAAACCTATTTTTGGTAGAAAAGATTTATTTAATTATATATTCCAGGGGTCGCCGGAGTCTGAGAAGGCTGGAAACAGCGGCCTACAGGAGAGAGCGACAGCAGCCTGACCATGACATGACGCCAGACGTGTACGCACCGGGGCCGGGGTCTGCAGCCAGCTCTTCTCTCTTGATCTAGGACAGGGGTCTCCGTTTCTTCCGGCGATGCCGTCATCCTATAAGACACAAAGATCTAAGAAGACGGTGCAGGAAGAAATCCCAATCTCTGCTTCATGTCTTCCATGTATAAAACCTACTAATAAATCTTCTCCGAGTTTATAAAGCTGAACCTCTATGGATGATATATGTGCTGTAATGTATAGGACATAGAGATGAGGCCACTCCCCCATTGGGGTCACCCAGTGAGCTCCTATACAATGACCTGGGGAACACAATACACTTATACTGCTGTGGTCCGGTCCTGCAGTCAGGCGGCCATCTTTCCAGCCTACAGATTGTATGTTATGAATGAGTCGGGTTAACAGTCCCATGTGGAAGGGATTGCAGAGTCAGACTACCCCCATGGTGCAGTGTCCCCCCCCCCCCTTGGTGCTGTGTCCCCCATGGTGCAGTGTCCCCCCCCTTGGTGCAATGTCCCCCCCTTGGTGCTGTGTCCCCCTTGGTGCAGTGTCCCCCCCCCCCTTGGTGCTGTGTCCCCCCCCTTGGTGCAGTGTCCCCCCCTTGGTGCAGTGTCCCCCCCCCTTGGTGCTGTGTCCCCCTTGGTGCAGTGTCCCCCCCCATGGTGCAGTGTCCCCCTTGGTGCAGTGTCCCCCATGGTGCAGTGTCCCCCATGGTGCTGTGTCCCCCTTGGTGCAGTGTCCCCCCCCCTTGGTGCAGTGTCCCCCCCCTTGGTGCAGTGTCCCTCCCCTTGGTGCAGTGTCCCCCCCCTTGGTGCTGTGTCCCCCCCCATGGTGCTGTGTCCCCCCCCCATGGTGCTGTGTCCCCCCCCATGGTGCTGTGTCCCCCTTGGTGCCGTGTCCCCCCCCATGGTGCTGTGTCCCCCTTGGTGCCGTGTCCCCCCCTTGGTGCAGTGTCCCCCTTGGTGCAATGTCCCCCCCTTGGTGCTGTGTCCCCCTTGGTGCAGTGTCCCCCTTGGTGCAGTGTCCCCCCCCCTTGGTGCAGTGTCCCCCCCCTTGGTGCAGTGTCCCCCCCCTTGGTGCAGTGTCCCCCCCATGGTGCTGTGTCCCCCTTGGTGCTGTGTCCCCCCCTTGGTGCTGTGTCCCCCCCTTGGTGCAGTGTCCCCCCCATGGTGCTGTGTCCCCCTTGGTGCTGTGTCCCCCCCTTGGTGCAGTGTCCCCCCCCTTGGTGCAGTGTCCCCCCCATGGTGCTGTGTCCCCCTTGGTGCCGTGTCCCCCCCCCATGGTGCTGTGTCCCCCTTGGTGCAGTGTCCTCCTTGGTGCAGTGTCCTCCTTGGTGCAATGTCCCCCCCTTGGTGCAGTGTCCCCCCCCCCTTGGTGCTGTGTCCCCCTTGGTGCAGTGTCCCCCTTGGTGCTGTGTCCTCCTTGGTGCAATGTCCCCCCCTTGGTGCTGTGTCCCCCTTGGTGCAGTGTCTCCCCCGTGGCGCTGTGTCCCCCCCATGGTGCTGTGTCCCCCCCCATGGTGCTGTGTCCCCCTTGGTGCAGTGTCCCCCCCCCATGGTGCTGTGTCCCCCTTGGTGCAGTGTCCCCCCCATGGTGCTGTGTCCCCCTTGGTGCAGTGTCCTCCTTGGTGCAGTGTCCTCCTTGGTGCAATGTCCCCCCCTTGGTGCAGTGTCCCCCCCCCCTTGGTGCTGTGTCCCCCTTGGTGCAGTGTCCCCCTTGGTGCAATGTCCCCCCCTTGGTGCAGTGTCCCCCCCCCCTTGGTGCTGTGTCCCCCTTGGTGCTGTGTCCCCCCTTGGTGCAGTGTCCCCCCCATGGTGCTGTGTCCCCCTTGGTGCAGTGTCCCCCCCGTGGTGCTGTGTCCCCCTTGGTGCTGTGTCCCCCTTGGTGCAGTGTCCCCCCCATGGTGCTGTGTCCCCCCCATGGTGCTGTGTCCCCCTTGGTGCAGTGTCCCCCTTGGTGCAATGTCCCCCCCCATGGTGCTGTGTCCCCCCCATGGTGCTGTGTCCCCCTTGGTGCAGTGTCCCCCCCCCATGGTGCTGTGTCCCCCTTGGTGCAGTGTCCCCCCCATGGTGCTGTGTCCCCCCCATGGTGCTGTGTCCCCCATGGTGCTGTGTCCCCCTTGGTGCAATGTCCCCCCCTTGGTGCTGTGTCCCCCTTGGTGCAGTGTCCCCCCCATGGTGCTGTGTCCCCCTTGGTGCAGTGTCCTCCTTGGTGCAGTGTCCTCCTTGGTGCAATGTCCCCCCCTTGGTGCAGTGTCCCCCCCCCTTGGTGCTGTGTCCCCCTTGGTGCAGTGTCCCCCTTGGTGCTGTGTCCCCCTTGGTGCAGTGTCCCCCTTGGTGCAATGTCCCCCCCATGGTGCTGTGTCCCCCTTGGTGCAGTGTCCCCGCCATGGTGCTGTGTCCCCCTTGGTGCAGTGTCCCCCCCGTGGTGCTGTGTTCCCACCCTTGGTGCTGTGTTCCCACCCTTGGTGCAGTGTCCCCCCCGTGGTGCTGTGTCCCCCCCATGGTGCAGTGTCCCCCTTGGTGCTGTGTCCCCCTTGGTGCAGTGTCCCCTCCGTGGTGCTGTGTCCCCCTTGGTGCAGTGTCCCCCCCGTGGTGCTGTGTCCCCCTTGGTGCAGTGTCCCCCTTGGTGCAGTGTCCCCCTTGGTGCAATGTCCCCCCCATGGTGCTGTGTCCCCCTTGGTGCAGTGTCCCCCCCATGGTGCTGTGTCCCCCTTGGTGCAGTGTCCCCCCCCGTGGTGCTGTGTCCCCCTTGGTGCTGTGTCCCCCCCGTGGTGCTGTGTCCCCCTTGGTGCAGTGTCCCCCCCGTGGTGCTGTGTCCCCCTTGGTGCAATGTCCCCCCCATGGTGCTGTGTCCCCCCCATGGTGCTGTGTCCCCCTTGGTGCAGTGTCCCCCCCCCCCATGGTGCTGTGTCCCCCTTGGTGCAGTGTCCCCCCCATGGTGCTGTGTCCCCCTTGGTGAAGTGTCCCCCCCCCCCATGGTGCTGTGTCCCCCTTGGTGCAATGTCCCCCCCTTGGTGCAGTGTCCCCCCCATGGTGCAGTGTCCTCCTTGGTGCAGTGTCCTCCTTGGTGCAGTGTCCTCCATGGTGCTGTGTCCCCCTTGGTGCAGTGTCCTCCTTGGTGCAGTGTCCTCCTTGGTGCAATGTCCCCCCCATGGTGCTGTGTCCCCCTTGGTGCAGTGTCCCCCCCATGGTGCTGTGTCCCCCTTGGTGCAGTGTCCCCCCCGTGGTGCTGTGTTCCCACCCTTGGTGCAATGTCCCCCCCATGGTGCAGTGTCTCCCTTGGTGCAGTGTCCCCTCCGTGGTGCTGTGTCCCCCTTGGTGCAGTGTCCCCCCCGTGGTGCTGTGTCCCCCTTGGTGCAGTGTCCCCCCCCTTGGTGCAGTGTCCCCCCCATGGTGCTGTGTCCCCCTTGGTGCAGTGTCCCCCCCCGTGGTGCTGTGTCCCCCATGATGCAGTGTCCCCCATGGTGCAGTGTCCCCCTTGGTGCAATGTCCCCCCCTTGGTGCTGTGTCCCCCTTGGTGCAGTGTCCCCTCCGTGGTGCTGTGTCCCCCTTGGTGCAGTGTCCCCCCCGTGGTGCTGTGTCCCCCTTGGTGCAGTGTCCCCCCCTTGGTGCAGTGTCCCCCCCATGGTGCTGTGTCCCCCTTGGTGCTGTGTTCCCACCCTTGGTGCAATGTCCCCCCCATGGTGCTGTGTCCCCCTTGGTGCAGTGTCCCCCCCATGGTGCTGTGTCCCCCTTGGTGCTGTGTTCCCACCCTTGGTGCAGTGTCCCCCCCGTGGTGCTGTGTCCCCCTTGGTGCAGTGTCCCCCCCGTGGTGCTGTGTTCCCACCCTTGGTGCAGTGTCCCCCCCATGGTGCAGTGTCCCCCCCATGGTGCTGTGTCCCCCCCCCCCCCATGGTGCTGTGTCTCTACCCCAAAACTATACAAAACAGATAGAAAGTGCAGAAATCTTTTAATGACAATGGTGTGACATGATACAAGCCCCCGCACTCCCCCAGTATACAGGAATCCTCTAACAGGAGGAGATCTCGTCTGACCCAGGCTAATCTAAAAGACTAAACACGCACAATGTGAACACTGCTATAAAACTGCACCTCCTTCTATTCAGGGAGGGCCTAGGAGCTGCCTGGGGTAGTGACAGGTTATTTGGGGCCATGGTGATGCTGCAGATTACTTGCGGGGCCAGTATGGAGGACGGAGGAGTCTGAGACGTTCCCTCCGCTGTGCGGACACGTGTAAGTACAAACCGGACGACATCGTATCAATAGTAGAGAATGGCGGCCACTGATGTGGAGCTTCATATGCAGGTTCCCTATGACAGTGCCTGGAGGAGATGAGGAGCGGAGGGAGAAGTGTCCTCAGTCCTCACTGGGGAGGGGGGGGGGGGTTGTTTGAGCCCCTCCCCCGTACTACACACAAAACGAGGCCGAAAGCAGAAAGTTCCAGTCCGGGTATAGTGCGGAGCTGCGGGATCGGGGCACTATACAGGGCACAGAGACCAAGGCCACCGGCCCCCACAGACTGACCTAAGGTAAGGCCATAAAATCCTACATCTTGGGCATCCCCTTTAAGCCGGGGGCCACATCTGCAACTTCCAAGACTTCCATCAGACGCTGCTCATTTTCTCTGACGTCGCAGTCACAATATTCCCGACATTGCAACGTGACTCCAATGACTGACATCGGTAAAGGAGTCACAGCCCGTGTCGCCACGTCAGCCTCGCCGTCTGCAAAGTGCCTGAAGTAAAGGGTGCAAAGATTAGTGAGCACATAGGAGCACTGCGCCCGGTGCGTCTCGTAGACTCTGTAGCAAGCGTCCGACCAAAGTCGCCAGACGCACGACTATTTCATCCAGCACTGTCAGTCACAGACCCCTGACGGACCCCAATACACTGCATGGAGTCCATGAGGCTCTGCATGTCTCCGCTATGTCCGTTGTTCTGCTCCTCCAACAGATCAGAGCAATGGACACCCTGGCACCGCTTTACCATCTAGTCTATGGGGCCTCTTCCCAACCCCCTAAGCATTTGGTTTGTGTTGTGGGAATGGCGCGTCTTGTATAATAACCCCCATTACCATACATAGGGCAGGGCACAGTATGGATTCCTTAATGTCCCGGGAGATTATAACATCTGCACGGGCTTTTCGGCGCTGTGCACCCGCTGGTGAATGACCAGGCTGGATCTCAACATGAAGAAGTCTCCGCAGTCCGGACACGAGTAGCGTTTCAGACCTTTGTGGGTTTTCCTATGGTTGACCAGATGGGACTGGCGAATAAAGTTTTCCCCGCACTCGGGGCAGGAGAAAGGTTCGTTTTCGGCGTGGAACTTCTGGTGCATGATGAGACTTTGTTTCTGGGCGTACAGCTTGCCGCACTCAGTACATTTATACGGCTTCTCGCCCGTGTGGAGTCTCTGGTGTCGGATGTAATTCGCCTTCTGTATAAACTCTTTCCCACACTGCGAACACGAGAAGGGTTTCTCTCCGGAGTGGATTCGGCGGTGCAGGACCAGACTGGACTTGTGCTTGAAGAAGCCGCCGCAGTCGGCACAGAAGAAGGGCTTTTCGGCGGTCACCAGTCTACGGTCGATGGCGTGGAGTTTCTGGCCAGCGGCGGACGTTGCAGTCACGTGTCGGGCTGTTCCACGTTCCAGGCAGGTTTTGTTACTACCTGTAAAATGGAAAAATAAAAGAACCAATAAGATAATGGTACAGTCCACCATCCTGTTAATATCTGATGTTGGGCGTCCATATGTATGAGCTGCTGCTGTGAACGGATCGGACACGTTGCATTTCCACATGTCCAACCCTTTGCCCTGAAGGGAGAGACGTGGTCTTGTGTGGCTGAGACTTGTCTATAAGACTCCAGCGTGGGCCGGCTGTGTCCTTGTACCCTGGTCGGTAATACTAAGGTCCTCCTACAATGACTTCTGCCTGCCAGACTCTACATCAGCAATTCCCAATCGGAATGCCGCAACAATCCGGCGGGGGAATGGCTGCTCGCCTCCTATTAACTATATGGGCCTCCTAAGCTGATGTCGTGGAATAGAAGGGAGCAGCGGAGCTTTATCTTCCTGCTCTATTACTCTGGCATCAGCTGGTGATGTCTGGTGGAGACTCGCGGCCTCCAGAGGATCACAGAGCACCGGGGGCCGAGAAGAGGGAAGTAAGGGGTTAATATATATATATATATATATATATATATATATATATATATATATATGTAGCACAACTACCACTGAGGGTATTAATACTTGTCTGGGGGCCACTGGGGAACCTGATACTATGTGGGGCCACTAACGGAGCTTGGGAATAGGAGGAGGTGAATGTGTGTATGTGCGGGATAGTATAGGACGGATTCACATAGAAAAGACTCATCAGAAGGGTCGTTTTTATGTATTTTTGTAGAAAAGATTTAATTATTTTTTCCAGGGGTCGCCGGAGTCTGAGAAGGTTGGAAACAACGGACTACAGGATAGAGCGACAGCAGCCTGACCATGACATGACGCCAGACGTGTACGCACCGGGGCCGGGGTCTGCAGCCAGCTCTTCTCTCTTAATCTTGACCCGGGTCTCCGTTTCCTCCGACTTAACAATTATGTTCAGGCCGGCGATGCCGTCATCCTATAAGACACAAAGATCTAAGAAGACGGTGCAGGAAGAGAGAGGAGCGAACAGGGAAATATTTCAGATTCGAGATTCGTTTCGAGTAGAGCCTCAACATCCGACTACTCAATCGAATATCGAATTCCATTATAGTCTATGGGGAAAAATGCTCATTTCAGGGGAAACCACTAAAGGAGAGTCACCAAGTCCACGAGTAGCAGGAGCAGAGTGTTTAGGAGGAGCGCTGTGCAGTTATTATAGTGTATGGGGTCCGTGCGCTTTAAATGCACAGCGCTTGCAGTTGCGCTGATAAAAAGTAAGCTCCCTCATAACAGCAAGCTGCCAGCTCTCCCGACTAGCAAAGACGAGTCTGCTGCAGAACCAGCAGTGATTGGCCAAATGCTATGCACTGGCCAATCAACACTGCTCAATTAATTCCTATGAGAAAAAGTAAGCTCCCTCATAACAGCAAACTGCCAGCTCTCCCATCTAGAAAGGACAACCGGCGGCAAATCAACACTGGTCCTGCCGGAGACTCGTGTGTGAGGAGGTGGAGTCTAAAATCGGACCACTATGGAGACTGCTGTGGTCCGATCTTAAACTCCGCCTCCTCACAGACCAGCCTCCGGCAGAACCAGCGTTGATTGGCTGAGTGCTGTACGCTGGCCAATCAACGCTGGTCAATGCATTCCTATGAGTAAAAGTAAGCTCCCTCGTAACAGCAAGCTGCCAGCTCTCCTGACTAGCAAGGACGAGCCTGCTGCAGAACCAGCGCTGTATACACTGTATAGCATTCGGCCAATCAATGCTGGTTCTGAATCGAATATTTATGGCGAATAGCGAGTAGTATTCGATCGAATACGACCATTTCGAATACCTGCTCGCTCATCTCTATACAGAAAGAATTCACAGTCTGACTTGATTTATGGAATTTCATGTATAAAACCTACTAATAAATCTTCTCCGAGTTTATAAAGCTGAACCTCTATGGATGATATATGTGCTGTATTGTATAGGACATAGAGATGAGGCCACTCCCCCATTGGGGTCACCCAGTGAGCTCCTATACAATGACCTGGGGAACACAATACACTTATACTGCTGTGGTCCGGTCCTGCAGTCAGGCGGCCATCTTTCCAGCCTACAGACTGTATGACAACCACACACACTACTCACCTCATCCTCCTCCGTCTCAGAGTCATCGCTCTCATCGTCCTCTTCTAGATATTCCTTTGAATGAAGAGGCCGAGAGGGTTTCCGTAATGTGTCCATAGAACTATCTGTAAGACATAACACAGCCATAAGTGTCCTGCCCTGCGCCCAGGCAGATCAGCCCCTCGTAGGGGCAGCAAGAAAACCATTTGTGGAAAACCAAAGCTCTGCTTCAATTTTTTTTTTGCTGCGAGTTGGACAGCGCAGGATCGCAGCAGCCAGCCGTCACTCAAAACCTAAGCAAGCAATAATCAAAGTGCAATACCACGACTTGGCCACACCATGAAGGGGAGCGCTCCAACAGCTTTTATGTGACTTGTCCCTGGGTATATGTGCTGTATCCTCTACAACCTATGGGATCCACGCCATGTCTCTGGGGTACCTGCACCTCTGCACAGTGGTCACATCCTTTAGGATACTTTGGTGTATACACACTTTTATATTAACGAAAATACCAGAATCGACAATACAGACCAAACTCTCCCCCAGTCCCCCGCACCTACGTCCTGAGCATGTGCAGACCTGTATTCGCAGCCCTCGTGTCGCCCTCACCTGGTCGAGGACCGATAGGAATCTCCTCCTCCTCTTCCTTAAACCGCAGCTCGCCATCACCAGCGTCCACTACCACGATATTCAGGCGGGTGTCCTAGATTGGAAAGAAAATACAATTCATACGACTCTGTACAAGATAGGCCAGTAATGTCTGACCGGTCCCTGACCCCCCCCCCCCCCCCCCCCCGGCCCCGCCGCAGCCCCTGCACTGACACTAGTAGGGATTGTAGGGATTGCTTAATGTCATACTCAAAACATGACCGACACAATATTCATTTACCATGGTGTCAGTGGGATCCACTCCGCGCCCGCCTGGGAGATCAGCCATGTTTCGCGTTTCCACCATTGGTCCTTGACCGCTTTGGTGCAAACGACTGAGCTTCGATTTACCTTTGTGGAAAAACGCACAAGAAGTTTTATAGGAAACATAAGAAGACAGCTGATAAACTAAGGCCGAGGGACAGGGACCAGACGACCCTCTAAGGCCAGTGTAGCGGTGACTTCTGTCCATCCTGGCCTGTGCAGCCATGTTTGGAAGGAACCCAACTGAGTTTTCTGGACTAAAAATATTATCCTAAGAATAAATCATCACTATTAGATTGGTGCAACACTCGCCCCCATACTGATCAGCAGATGGATTCACAGAGAATGGAGCAGGAAGCCGACCGTGAGACCAGGTCTGCAGATCAGCTCCATTCACATATATAGGAGACTATCATTACCCCCCCACCCCCTGCGTGCCCCACCTGCAGTGCCGCCTGGGCCCTCCGCCACGCCTTTGCCTTGTGGCCGCAGTGGGCCCTTCCAACCCCAGTGCGCCCATGGACACCCACCTTGCGCCCCGCTGGCCCCCTTCCCTTCCTTTCTCCCTTTGCCCCCCACTTTTTTCCTTATCCGCTTCAACATTCTCTTGCTCCGTTCTCCCTCCCCAACCCATTACCCTGGTCCCCCTTCCTACCTCACCCCGTGCCCCCTTTCCCCCCCCCCACCCTGTGCCCCATTTTTGCCATCTCTAAGTACCCTCCCACTCGCACCTGTGACCCCGGCTCCACCCCGGGCTCCCCGTGCGCTGAGGTTACAGGGGTGCATGGGGTTGGCAGACCGTGCAGCGTAGCTGCTGCGGCCATGCACGGTGCGCGGCAGAAGTAGACGGCAATCTGTGGGAGTGCGGCACAGTTCCCTGTACACCTTCCAACCCCCGGGGCCCCAGCGGACTCACCGCTCCACGTCACGCGCCGGACTCCAGCGATGCCGGCAGGTGCGGCTCTCGGATGCCGGCATTTTCTTCCTGTGAGTGTGCAGCCGGCTTGTCTATAGCTCCGCCCACGCATTTGCAGGTCCAATTGGAGCCCCGCACATGACGTGGTGACACGAGCTCAGGTCCTTCAGCCCTGTTTGTTCCGACCGACAGTCACTGGTGCTGGTGCGGCTGTCTGCAGAATGTGGGGTGAGACGGCCGCAATCTATGCCGGCTCCATGCTGTCGAACGACATGGCGTCGTCGCTCCAAGCCGGGAGCAGTCGCCATTTTCTCAGGTGGAGACTTTCTCAGTGGTGCCGCCCACGCAAGGCCACCAATATATCAGAGTGCTCGGCTTCCCCTGCAACCCGCCCCCAGACTGCAGCCAAGCAATCGGAGCCCCCGTGAAAGACCTGTGACGTCATCTCAGGTCCTGCAGCGGAGCCGGAGAGCACTTTCGCTGGTCGCGGTCGGGATTCCGGGTGAGTGCGGGACCTAAAAAGTAGCCTATGTTTCCTTCCTAGTGAATATCTAGGTCTGCGGCAAATTTCATGCTAATCCGTTCACCTATTTTTGCGTGATTGAGGAACAAACATCCAAACTCACATATTAGTAGGATAAGGCGTAGGGACTCAGCCCGGCCACTACAGAGATCAGCACACTCCGCTCCCTGCTCCATTCTGTACATCAGCTGACCAATAGGGATAGCGAGTGTCCGACCCCCCAGATCTAACACAGTGACCAATCCTTAGGACAGCTCATCCCGAATCCTCCTATAAGGTTCTTCTGTGTGACACGAACTCGACCCAACCTTGGACGTCAGGAAATTTATCAGAAACAAACAGCAAAGTTACCTGAACTTAATTCCGCAGAGCTTTCCTCCTCTTTACACTGAGCTCCATCTTGGATACCCGGCTTGTTGTCTTGAGGGTTTGTCTGACTGGACTGATCTGCAAAACATAGAAAGAAGGCGACTTGCGTCTCTCCGGGCACCGTCCGACAATCTCCTGTGTGTCAGGCAGCACAGCGCCCCGGCTGTTGTGTAACTCCCATGGTCTTACACATAGAAGTGAGTGGAGCATGCTGGGAGTTGTGGCAGCTGGAGGTCGCTGAGCCGTCTTACCTGCGCTGATGCTCACGGGGACGTCTTCTTCCTTGCACTGCGGTGCGGCGCAGATGTCCGCATCTTCTTCAGTATTGCTCGTTGGTTTATCTTTCCTGTGGACTCCCTGAAAGACACAGAATATTCCATTTACTGCTGCGGATCCTCCGCCATTCTCTTACTGAGCGGTCACCGGTCCTGGATGACTGAATGCACCAAAAAACATCACATTGAACTATGACCTCGGCGTCTCTGTGGCCTGAACTGGCTGATAACAGGGAACAACAGATTGTTTGGTGTTCAGAAGTGGAATCCCGACTAAATGTGAAAGTTTGGATGTTTGTTCCTCAATCACACCCGAACGGCTGAATGGATTTCCTAGAAATTTTGCACACACCTACATATTGGCCAGGAAGGATACATAGGCTACTTTGAAAGTGTCTCACTCACCCCAAAATGCCACCGCAACCCTCAAAAGTTGTCTCCTGCTCCGCTGTCGGCCCGGGCATGACGTCAGCGCAGGTAGTTAGACGCCACTCCTATTGGTGCATGGCAGTGTGTGGGCGGGATAGGGAGCCAGCACAGCGGCCCCATAGGTTTGCGCCGAATTGTGGGTGTGGTCAGTGCGCGGGGACCCTTTGATCAACATGGCGGCTGGCCGCATGCTTCCCAACGCCGCTGACATGCCGGCTGGCCACACATTGCCTCAGGTCGGCGTAACATGCAGCAGCGCACCTGCCCCGACCAAGGCACGTACCCACGAACTGTGCGGCCGGGCACACACACGGCACGGGAAGGACCGCACATGCTCGCTGAAGCTGCGGCCACGAGACACACACCTCCCCAGCATCTGCCTGGTGAGTGCTGTGGGTACAAGGGTTGGCGGGTTGCGGAAGATGGTGGGGGTTACTGAGGGGGCCGGGGGGGGGGGGGGGGGGGGGGTGTTTGGGACCAGAGGGCACAAGGTAAGTGGGGGGAGGGGGGCCAGATTGCACATGTGCAAAGGGGGGGGGTAACGGGGGTAATGGGTGGCGGAAGGGGTAGATGTAGGAGGTGACTGTAATCTCTAATGGGGGGGGGGGAAGGGGGCTGGGGGTGCGGGGAAACGGGAGGGCCAGAGGTGCAGCAGCGGAGCTGTGGGGTCTCGGCCCACGATACTGTGAGAGGGGCCTGCGCCAGCCGCAACAAAATGGCCATGGGGTGCCACGGGCTGCGCTGAAGGTGGTTTGCGCAAGGGTGAGGGGACAGCGGACGAAGTCGCGGGTTATAGCTAGTATATCTATCTATCTCTGTGTGTATATGAATATATTATATCCAGCTGATCGGTGGGGGTACCAGGGGCAGGACCCCCATATCATCACTCAGAATCCTGGAACACCCATGTAATATTAATGATATTTGTCAGGCATGTCACCATAGTATTTGATGAGCCGCCATTGTAGGAGTTGTCCCAGATTAGCGCCCACTCACACTCCCGCCAGCGCTCACCTCTCCGGTCAGGAGTTGGATGATCTGATTGGTCAGCTCCAGGATCTTCTCGTCATTGTGTCTCTCATACGGTGAAGGAGCGGTAATGTCTTCATCATCGTCAGATCTCTTTATTGGGACATAGTCCTGTGTGACACAAACCCCAACATTAGTACCGGCACATCGTGGGGTCGCACTATAGGTCCTCTTTAGGCCGAGGCCCCACGTTGCAGCTTTTTTTGTTGCAGATTTGGTTGCGTTTTTTTGAGCCAAAACAGACGGAATAACATTAGCGCCCCCCACCTCCCGGGACCCCTCACCTCTCCAGTCAGCAGGTAGATGATCTTCAGGGTGAGGTGCAGGATCTTCCCCGTCACGTGATTCCTGTCCATCTCTGTGATGTCTCCAGTCACGTAGTTACTCAATGTCCACCTATGGCCGTTCCATCAGATGAGCAGAATCCAGAATAAACCTGCAGAGAAGACAAGTCATGTGACGGACTGATGGACAACTACAGAGGTCGCCTCATCCAAACTCACAGGAAGCCCCAATATGGCGTCCTTTGGTTTGTTCCCCCCTCTCCAAGGCCCTGAGTTCATTCCTGACCCCCTCACGTTGCAAACAACGCCATTTCTCTTGAGACAGACGTCCTCTGCAGGTTCTTATGGAGTTAAAGGGCTTTTCCAGCACCATAGTAATGGCCGGCACTGGGCTGCAAACACTTTATACTTCCCTGCACCGTTCCCCTGCGCTCGTTCCAGCGAGGTCCAGTTCTTTCACCTTGTAGGAAATTGCTGGGAATGTCTCTCAACCAATCACGGGCTCGACGGTGACCCATGTGACCCAGGCGCTGGATAAGGGGGTACAGTCAGGTGTTTCCTGCCCTGACCAGATGGGAGAACAGAGTGAGCGCCGCTCAGACCCCGCACCGTTAGAACAGGGGTAGTGGGGGATCAGAGGGGGGCGGTATAAGCGCTCTTATTTTTTAAAGGGTTACTTTTCTCAGTCCCATAAGCATTTTTGATACTGATGACACAGACCTGATCTGTAGAGGTCCAACACCCAGAGCCCCCGCAGATCCACCCCGGGCATTGGAAGCTACAGAGGTGGATGGAAGGGGGCAGGGTAACACTGGAGCCTTGCCAAAGACACAGCTGCAAGGAGTTTGTATGTTCTCCCCATTCTGCAAAGACAGGGGGGGGAAATAGGGTCAAGGAGAGTTCAGCAGAGCACCCTGACCCTGAACAATATAAGAGCAGTGCGGGTTACAGCAATTTAGGCAACAGGGACGCCCGTAGTACTCGAGATGATTTATTTGCATGCAGTGAAATAGTTGACTATGATGGAGAAAAGGCGACACTCACGAGATCCTCAGCGAGCTGCCTGCACACTCCAAGAGTCACTTCCATTTGCAGCTCAGTGTCAGCCCCCTGCAGGTCCTATCTGGTCACATGGTGTGCGGGGTCAGGAGGTCACACACCAGACAACTGCAAGTGCAAACTGTGAGGAAAGGGGATTAGACTGCTGCAAAGTGCTGCGGGGGAGCCAGAAAGCGTGGCCGCCGCAGGACCCTACATGGGGGTTATTAATGTCGTCTCCTTAGGACAGTGGGGGTCTCACATACAGGACCCCAGAGACAGCTGTGTATTAGCGCTGTGGCCTCCTCACCGCTTACAAGGTATAGCGCCCCCATTTCATAGTGGCTGTGCTTGGTACTACAAACCAACCCCATTCATTGTCATGAACAGGTCATGTGACCAATGCATGTGATGTCACTGGTCTTCAAAGTGGAAGCGACCCGTGGCAATACGATGAAGATGGCGGGTCAGAAGAAGACGCCAAGTGCTTCACAAGTCACACAATAAAGGGCTGTACACACTCCATATACCAGGCAGGTCTCTGTACATAGGTGTCATGTCAGACGGTAACGCAAAACTCCCCTTTAAGGAGCAGCATTCACATTATACGTGCGGCCTAATGCCATGCGTTATCTGTCACACAGCCGCACTCCCCCTTACCCTGTGTGAACGCGTCCCTTGTAGCCAATCTACGTCATAACACAACAGCCGGGAACAGCGGCATCACCACAAACCCATTGTGACGTCACACGCGCGCCGAGAAAGCGTTTGCGCCTGCGCAATTACAACCAATGGGGGGAACACAAATTCTTCCGAAGCGCAGAATTATCTCCAGGACTATGTGACGTAACAGGTGTGAGGTTACCGCGGTGCGGGCCCGGGACAAGCTGCCGACTTCAGTTTGACTGTACGATCAATTGTCTTATCCTTGCTTGTAACAATAAAGTTGTTTAAAAAAAAAAAAAACTGCCTGTACGGTGGTCTGTAGAGAACAAACTATAGACAAATGCGTTTTATGTTATGTTTATGAGATGGCTTTGTCTATGAGACTGCAGACGCCATTGGTCTCTCCTATCAGGCCACAAGTCAGGGAGACTAGAATATTCCTGACCAGTCATCAACGTATATCAGTGGGGGGACAGCCAGGACCAAAGTGGCAGCAGAGGTGCACAATAAATTCTGCTTCACAGGCTGTGACGTCATGTTCATTCACCATATGGCCTGTGCACAGCTCTGTCCCATTCAAGTGAATGGGGCTGAGCGCAATACCAAGCACAGCCACTATGCAATGGGTGGCGCTGTGCTTGGTCAGCAGTGCCTGCAGCACTCTCAGAAATACTGAGATCTCCTTTAACAGCTGATCTGTGAGGTCTTGCATTTGATACCCAGCTGGCTAAGGCCGGTTCACATCAGCGTTTGGCTAGTCCACGTGAGGACCCCCAAATGGAAACCTATAAAAATGGGTCACTAAGAAAACGCACTGATCCCATAGACTGTAATGAGGTCCGTGTGGTGCTGCTTGCAGGAGTCTTCTCTGTTAGAAGGGCCGACCCGTCACAAGCCAAACTCTATTTCTCCCCGCCCAGCCTGAGTGACTACAGCTTGTGCTCAGCAGTGCGGGTTTATTAGCAGCAGGGAACAGAAATAGAGAAAAGACTAAACCTGTCAGTGTCACATCCACATGCCGCAAGCAGAGAGACGGCGACACTGGCCATGACTCCTGTGATGTGACCAAAGATTGCCATGTCACCCTGCGACTCCTTCACAGCCATACTGACCGGTGATGGTTTGGCTATCAGATTAGTCTGTTGCCTCCATATACCTTCAGTAGTAACAGCTTTACTTATCACCCTCCCCCATATACACACAAGCTTCAGCAAGTGCACAATTGGCTCTGCCAAACATACATGTGACTTGTGATATGGGACATTGTGGCTACCACTGATTTGTAGGCAAGGAGCCTGGTATTCATGTGGGCCGGCGTTTGTGTTGCTGAACCATTGCGTGGCTGGTAGCGTAGTCAGCACTGCTATGGCAATGGGGAATGTGACTGGCATGAGTATAGGGGCACTGCTATGGGACAATGTGACTGGCATGACTATAGGGGCAGTGCTATGGGACAATGTGACTGGCATGACTATAGGGGCACTGCTATGGGACAATGTGACTGGCATGACTATAGGGGCAGTGCTATGGGACAATGTGACTGGCATGACTATAGTGGCACTGCTATGGGGAATGTGACTGGCATGAGTATAGGGGCAGTGCTATGGGACAATGTGACTGGCATAACTATAGGGGCACTGCTATGGGACAATGTGACTGGCATGACTATAGGGGCACTGCTATGGGGCAATGTGACTGGCATGACTATAGGGGCAGTGCTATGGGACAATGTGACTGGCATGACTATAGGGGCAGTGCTATGGGACAATGTGGCTGGCATGACTATAGGGGCAGTGCTATGGGACAATGTGGCTGGCATGACTATAGTGGCACTGCTATGGGGCAATGTGACTGGCATGAGTATAGGGGCACTGCTATGGGGCAATGTGACTGGCATGACTATAGGGGCAGTGCTATGGGACAATGTGACTGGCATGACTATAGGGGCACTGCTATGGGACAATGTGACTGGCATGACTATAGGGGCACTGCTATGGGACAATGTGGCTGGCATGACTATAGGGGCACTGTGACTGGCATGACTATAGGGGCAGTGCTATGGGGCAATGTGACTGGCATGACTATAGGGGCACTGCTATGGGGCAATGTGACTGGCATGACTATAGGGGCAGTGCTATGGGGCAATGTGACTGGCATGACTATAGGGGCACTGCTATGAGACAATGTGACTGGCATGACTATAGTGGCACTGCTATGGGGCAATGTGACTGGCATGAGTATAGGGGCAGTGCTATGGGGCAATGTGACTGGCATGACTATAGGGGCAGTGCTATGGGACAATGTGACTGGCATGACTATAGGGGCACTGCTATGGGACAATGTGACTGGCATGACTATAGGGGCACTGCTATGGGACAATGTGACTGGCATGACTATAGGGGCACTGCTATGGGGCAATGTGACTGGCATGACTATAGGGGCACTGCTATGGGACAATGTGACTGGCATGACTATAGGGGCACTGCTATGGGACAATGTGACTGGCATGACTATAGGGGCACTGCTATGGGACAATGTGGCTGGCATGACTATAGTGGCACTGCTATGGGGCAATGTGACTGGCATGACTATAGAGGGCACCGTGATTACCAGTGTAGTTGGCACTGCTATGGGACAATGTGGCTGGCATGACTATAGGGGCACTGTGACTGGCATGACTATAGGGGCAGTGCTATGGGGCAATGTGACTGGCATGACTATAGGGGCACTGCTATGGGGCAATGTGACTGGCATGACTATAGTGGCACTGCTATGGGGCAATGTGACTGGCATGAGTATAGGGGCAGTGCTATGGGGCAATGTGACTGGCATGACTATAGGGGCACTGCTATGGGACAATGTGACTGGCATGACTATAGGGGCACTGCTATGGGACAATGTGGCTGGCATGACTATAGGGGCACTGTGACTGGCATGACTATAGGGGCAGTGCTATGGGGCAATGTGACTGGCATGACTATAGGGGCACTGCTATGGGGCAATGTGACTGGCATGACTATAGGGGCAGTGCTATGGGGCAATGTGACTGGCATGACTATAGGGGCACTGCTATGGGACAATGTGACTGGCATGACTATAGGGGCACTGCTATGGGGCAATGTGACTGGCATGACTATAGGGGCACTGCTATGGGACAATGTGACTGGCATGACTATAGGGGCACTGCTATGGGACAATGTGGCTGGCATGACTATAGTGGCACTGCTATGGGGCAATGTGACTGGCATGACTATAGAGGGCACCGTGATTACCAGTGTAGTTGGCACTGCTATGGGACAATGTGGCTGGCATGACTATAGGGGCACTGTGACTGGCATGACTATAGGGGCAGTGCTATGGGGCAATGTGACTGGCATGACTATAGGGGCACTGCTATGGGGCAATGTGACTGGCATGACTATAGGGGCACTGCTATGGGGCAATGTGACTGGCATGACTATAGGGGCACTGCTATGGGGAAATGTGACTGGCATGACTATAGGGGCACTGCTATGGGGCAATGTGACTGGCATGACTATAGGGGCACTGCTATGGGGCAATGTGACTGGCATGACTATAGGGGCACTGCTATGGGGCAATGTGACTGGCATGACTATAGGGGCACTGCTATGGGGCAATGTGACTGGCATGACTATAGGGGCAGTGCTATGGGGCAATGTGACTGGCATGACTATAGGGGCACTGCTATGGGGCAATGTGACTGGCATGACTATAGGGGCACTGCTATGGGGCAATGTGACTGGCATGACTATAGGGGCACCGCTATGGGGCAATGTGACTGGCATGACTATAGGGGCAGTGCTATGGGACAATGTGACTGGCATGACTATAGGGGCAGTGCTATGGGGCAATGTGACTGGCATGACTATAGGGGCACTGCTATGGGACAATGTGACTGGCATGACTATAGGGGCACTGCTATGGGGCAATGTGACTGGCATGACTATAGGGGCACTGCTATGGGGCAATGTGACTGGCATGACTATAGGGGCACTGCTATGGGGCAATGTGACTGGCATGACTATAGGGGCACTGCTATGAGACAATGTGGCTGGCTCTGCAGTAAGGACGGTATCTCTGGCATTGATGTGACTGATCTACATGAGGAGTTTATACAGAATATTTGACTTATTGAATTGCCAGCTCCGCCTGCTATACTCCATGTCACCACTAGATGGCAGCGGAGCGCTGAGGCCACACGCGCTATTTATACAGATTGTCCACTAGAGGCAGAACGTCCTGCTGCGGGACTTCAACAAAATGTCCTCCGCGCCTGCAGACATGGCGGGTCACGTGATTTCCCTCTGCCGGGGACTCTGGGCCATGAGACGGGGCTCTGGCAGATACAACAGTCCTCCTATACACGCCGCCCTGGAGGACCAAGAACTCCCGGCATCTACAGGTGACACCCCGCGTGGTTGTGTAGTGCGAGCCGTAAAGCGCGGAGCTCAGTGTCGTCATTGAGGAGCCGCAATAGAGAATGAGCAGAGATGGGGCTGTAGCATACTGGCAGAGGGGAGGGGTTATAGGGTGTTGCCCCTAGCAACCCTATGGGGTAACTTGTGGGCGGGATCTAAAGCAGAGCATGATGGGAATTGGATGGTTGCTATAGACAACTATGGAAGTAATGGCTGATAACAGTGACATCCCCTTTAAGGTGTTGTATGTGCGTCTTAAAGGGATTTCTGGGACTTGTAACCTGACGACCTATTGTTACCCCCAGCGGCCGCTCCTCCTCCATGTGGCGGCACATTCATCACATGACTTCTTCCCAATTCAGGCCCATTCAAATGAATGGGCTGCAATACCAGGCAGAGCCACCGTACAAAGAGGGCGCTGTACTTAGTAAGTACTGAAGGGGGCAGCAGCAGCGCTCACACCAGGTGATGGGGCCGGGCGTCAGACCATTGGCAATCCTCAATCACCTGATCTAGGGATAGGCCATCAATTATATAAAAGGGCTTGTACAAGATTGGAAAAACATGGCTGCTCTCATCCAGAAACAGCGCCACACCTGTGTATAGGATGTGTGGAGAACTGCAGGTCCGCGCCACTGAAGTGAATAGCGCTGGCTCCAGCAGTACAGCAGATATACCAATATGGCCGCCGTATACGTTACAGCGAGGTCAGGTGAACCAGCAGACTGTCTAATGTGTATGGGGGCACCCCGATCTAATGTGTATGGGGGCACCCCGATCTAATGTGTATGAGGGCACCCCGATCTAATGTGTATGGGGGCACCCCGATCTAATGTGTATGGGGGCACCCCGATCTAATGTGTATGGGGGCACCCCGATCTAATGTGTATGGGGGCACCCCGATCTAATGTGTATGGGGGCACCCCGATCTAATGTGTATGGGGGGCACCCCAATCTAATGTGTATGGGGGGCACTCCAATCTAATGTGTGGGGGGGCACCCCAATCTAATGTGTGGGGGGGCACCCCAATCTAATGTGTGGGGGGGCACCCCCGATCTAATGTGTGGGGGGGCACCCCCGATCTAATGTGTGGGGGGGCAGCCCCGATCTAATGTGTATGGGGGCACCCCGATCTAATGTATATGGGGGCACCCCGATCTAATGTGTATGGGGGGGCACCCCGATCTAATGTGTATGGGGGGCACCCCGATCTAATGTGTATGGGGGGCACCCCGATCTAATGTGTATGGGGGGCACCCCGATCTAATGTGTATGGGGGGCACCCCGATCTAATGTGTATGGGGGGCACCCCGATCTAATGTGTATGGGGGGCACCCCGATCTAATGTGTATGGGGGGCACCCCAATCTAATGTGTATGGGGGGCACCCCAATCTAATGTGTATGGGGGGCACCCCAATCTAATGTGTGTATGGGGGGCACCCCAATCTAATGTGTGTATGGGGGGCACCCCAATCTAATGTGTGTATGGGGGGCACCCCAATCTAATGTGTGTATGGGGGGCACCCCAATCTAATGTGTGTATGGGGGGCACCCCAATCTAATGTGTGTATGGGGGGCACCCCAATCTAATGTGTGTATGGGGGGCACCCCAATCTAATGTGTGTATGGGGGGCACCCCAATCTAATGTGTGTATGGGGGGCACCCCAATCTAATGTGTGTATGGGGGGCACCCCAATCTAATGTGTGTATGGGGGGCACCCCAATCTAATGTGTGTATGGGGGGCACCCCAATCTAATGTGTGTATGGGGGGCACCCCAATCTAATGTGTGTATGGGGGGCACCCCAATCTAATGTGTGTATGGGGGGCACCCCAATCTAATGTGTGTATGGGGGGCACCCCAATCTAATGTGTGTATGGGGGGCACCCCAATCTAATGTGTGTATGGGGGGCACCCCAATCTAATGTGTGTATGGGGCACTCCAATCTAATGTGTGTATGGGGGGCACTCCAATCTAATGTGTGTATGGGGGGCACTCCAATCTAATGTGTATGGGGGCACCCCAATCTAATGTGTGTATGGGGGCTGCTGCTGTGGCCTATCTTACATTACAGGTTTAACTCTTTATTTGCCTGATGGTTGAGGTCCACAAGTGATTGGCCGGTTCCCTGTGGTCAGTCGGGGTCCTGTGTCTTATTAAGGAGACGTCGCCCCCATGAGGCCACCTGAATGCAGCGTACAGGGATTTATTACAGCGTGCACGCCCTGCTAAGAAGACTGGAAAACCTGGCATTGATCTATAGGGAGCGACCCTCCAGAAGGAGGCGCTAGAGTAACCACAGTGCACACCTTTATATCAGGCAATACAGGGGACCCTGAGTTTGGGTTTGGACTCCTTATATCTCCTACTTATTGCTTTGCAGATTTGTCCTGCAGGTGAACGCGGCCCCACAACCTCTGTAAAGCACCGGCGGCCATCGCAACAATGAAGCTGTCGCGGCTCGATGACCCGACCGAATCACTCAGCATGGACAAGACCAGGAAGCAAATGATTGAGAGGATCGTGCACATCGCCCTAGATATTCTGTATCTGCTGACCGGAGAGGTGAGGGATTCTGGGAATGACGTCACATGACCCCGCTTATCTGTATTAGTAATACAGGACGTTACCGGAGAGGTGAGGGATTCTGGGAATGACGTCACATGACCCCGCTTATCTGTATTAGTAATACAGGACGTTACCGGAGAGGTGAGGGATTCTGGGAATGACGTCACATGACCTCGCTTATCTGTATTAGTAATACCGGACGTTACCGGAGAGGTGAGGGATTCTGGGAATGACGTCACATGACCACGCTTATCTGTATTAGTAATACAGGACGTTACCGGAGAGGTGAGGGATTCTGGGAATGACGTCACATGACCCCGCTTATCTGTATTAGTAATACAGGACGTTACCGGAGAGGTGAGGGATTCTGGGAATGACGTCACATGACCCCGCTTATCTGTATTAGTAATACAGGACGTTACCGGAGAGGTGAGGGATTCTGGGAATGACGTCACATGACCCCGCTTATCTGTATTAGTAATACAGGACGTTACCGGAGAGGTGAGGGATTCTGGGAATGACGTCACATGACCTTGCTTATCTGTATTAGTAATACCGGACGTTACCGGAGAGGTGAGGGATTCTGGGAATGACGTCACATGACCCCGCTTATCTGTATTAGTAATACAGGACGTTACCGGAGAGGTGAGGGATTCTGGGAATGACGTCACATGACCACGCTTATCTGTATTAGTAATACCGGACGTTACCGGAGAGGTGAGGGATTCTGGGAATGACGTCACATGACCACGCTTATCTGTATTAGTAATACCGGACGTTACCGGAGAGGTGAGGGATTCTGGGAATGACGTCACATGACCTCGCTTATCTGTATTAGTAATACAGGACGTTACCGGAGAGGGGTGGGATTCTGGGAATGACGTCACATGACCTCGCTTATCTGTATTAGTAACACAGGACGTTACCGGAGAGGGGAGGGATTCTGGGAATGACGTCACATGACCCCGCTTATCTGTATTAGTAATACCGGACGTTACCGGAGAGGTGAGGGATTCTGGGAATGACGTCACATGACCCCGCTTATCTGTATTAGTAATACCGGACGTTACCGGAGAGGGGAGGGATTCTGGGAATGACGTCACATGACCCCGCTTATCTGTATTAGTAATACCGGACGTTACCGGAGAGGTGAGGGATTCTGGGAATGACGTCACATGACCCCGCTTATATGTATTAGTAATACAGGACGTTACCGGAGAGGGGAGGGATTCTGGGAATGACGTCACATGACCTCGCTTATCTGTATTAGTAATACCGGACGTTACCGGAGAGGGGAGGGATTCTGGGAATGACGTCACATGACCCCGCTTATCTGTATTAGTAATACCGGACGTTACCGGAGAGGGGAGGGATTCTGGGAATGACGTCACATGACCCCGCTTATCTGTATTAGTAATACAGGACGTTACCGGAGAGGTGAGGGATTCTGGGAATGACGTCACATGACCCCGCTTATCTGTATTAGCAATACCGGACGTTACCGGAGAGGGGAGGGATTCTGGGAATGACGTCACATGACCCCGCTTATCTGTATTAGCAATACCGGACGTTACCGGAGAGGTGAGGGATTCTGGGAATGACGTCACATGACCCCGCTTATCTGTATTAGTAATACCGGACGTTACCGGAGAGGTGAGGGATTCTGGGAATGACGTCACATGACCCCGCTTATCTGTATTAGTAATACCGGACGTTACCGGAGAGGGGAGGGATTCTGGGAATGACGTCACATGACCCCGCTTATCTGTATTAGTAATACAGGACGTTACCGGAGAGGGGAGGGATTCTGGGAATGACGTCACATGACCCCGCTTATCTGTATTAGTAATACAGGACGTTACCGGAGAGGGGAGGGATTTTGGGAATGACGTCACATGACCCCGCTTATCTGTATTAGTAATACAGGACGTTACCGGAGAGGTGAGGGATTCTGGGAATGACGTCACATGACCTCGCTTATCTGTATTAGTAATACCGGACGTTACCGGAGAGGTGAGGGATTCTGGGAATGACGTCACATGACCTCGCTTATCTGTATTAGTAATACCGGACGTTACCGGAGAGGGGAGGGATTCTGGGAATGACGTCACATGACCCCGCTTATCTGTATTAGTAATACAGGACGTTACCGGAGAGGGGAGGGATTCTGGGAATGACGTCACATGACCCCGCTTATCTGTATTAGTAATACAGGACGTTACCGGAGAGGGGAGGGATTCTGGGAATGACGTCACATGACCCCGCTTATCTGTATTAGTAATACAGGACATTAGATGTGAGTAGAGAATACAGGGGCTTTGGCTCATATATCACTCTGCAGGCCGGCCACTTGCATCCTGGCCCCGTACTAAGGTAAATATACTACTATACCGCCATTCACAGGATTACGTCGTCCTGAAGATGTCTGGTGGCCGAGTCACACACAGCAGTAGCCCCATTGTATCTGGAGGATTCTGTAGGAAAGAGAGCAAAGACCCCAAGAGAGACCCGATGATAGAAGACGGACGCAACGAGCAGAAGATCCTGGAGCTCACCCAGACCATCACCCATCTGCTGACTGGAGAGGTGAGCGCTGCTGAGCCCCAATGTACTGTATATAGTGCTGGTCTACTCATATTGGGGGGAGGTACCTTATGGAAGACCCCTAAGGCCTCATACACATTAGGGAGGGTGGGTCCCTCGGACTATCCACTACGGTGTCTGGTGATGACGGTGTCATTGTGTTGTCAGGTTCCCATAAGGTGTCAGGATGTCACCGTCTATTTCTCCATGGAAGAGTCTGATGATTTAGAAAGGCCTAACAGTCCAACACGGGAGGAGCCGCCTCAGGCGCAGCAGCACAGGACACCGGGTGAGTGACTCCCTTCTATAGTAAGGTCACCTGCACACCCTGCGGATCGCTTGCTTTTCCTTGGAGAACATACGGGTCATGCCTTGTCCTTTGACCTCATCCAAGACATCCCTGAGGCCAGCCATACACGTTGCCACTGGCCAGTTCAACCATTTTGGCTCTTGTTTGGACCTGTAGATGCCTCAAGCAGTCGTTTGCGGCTGACAAATAGGTCGGCCATGTTGGATATTTTCGACCACCTGATCGCTTTGGGTTGATCGTCAGCACAGACTCTGCACTTTTATTGATGAAGTGTATGGCTGGCCTCCTCCTCGGCCTCCATTCCTTCAGCACGGTGCCGCACGCCTCTGGCAGCAGAGGAATGACCGATGGGGATGATGAATGTCGCTACGGCCAGTCCTTCATTCTCGGGGAGTGTCTGGTAGAGCCCTACTCCCTCTTGAGAGCACCTGCACACTTGGCTTGGGGGTTTGGCCCCTATCTATGGTGTATTGGCCCCTTTGTTTCCATAGTTCACTCCTGAAGGGGCTGCAGGTAACTATTATGTGACGTGATCTGATTTACATCCCTCAGACGGAGCCAAGAACAAAGAACCCTATGAGAAGTCCCCACCTGCTGTGACTACAGAAGAGGCCGTGGCCCCGCAGTGTCCGCTCCTGGTAGGTTCTTACATGGCACACACAATATTATGGGATAGCTCCCTGCGACTCGCAGCTTCCTCGCTCTGGCTTGGTTAGTATTCCCAGGTTATGGCATTAGGGTGATGATAAGCGGCACCAGAAAGCTTAAAGGGGCGGTCCCATTACAGACACAGGATAGTGGATAAGTGTCACATCACTGGGACTCCAAATACTGTGCCCCCCCTCCCCCCCCCCCATATAGTAGGGCCTAGAACAATGGCGTAACTAGGAATGACGGGGCCCTGTGGCAAACTTTTGACATGGGGGGGGGGGGGGCCCGACCGACACCGAAGACCTCGACCTCCCCCCCCCCCCCCCCCACACACGCTTTCCTGCGCATTTTACCATGCCCCATAGTGGCCCCTTCACACAATATTATACCCCATAGTGGCCCCTGCACACAGTATTCTCCCCCATAGTGGCCCCTGCACACAGTATTATGTCCCATAGTGGCCCCTGAACACAGTATTATACCCCATAGTGGCCCCTGCACACAGTATTATCTCCCATAGTGGTCCCTGCACACAGTATTATGCCCCATAGTGGCCCCTGCACACAGTATTATGCCCCATAGTGGCCCCTGCACACAGTATTATGCCCCATAGTGGCCCCTGCACACAGTATTATGCCCCATAGTGGCCCCTGCACACAGTATTATGCCCCATAGTGGCCCCTGCACACAGTATTATGTCCCATAGTGGCCCCTGCACACAGTATTATCCCTATAGTGGCCCCTGCACACAGTATTATCCCCCATAGTGGCCCCCGCACACAGTATTATGTCCTATAGTGGCCCCCGCACACAGTATTATGTCCCATAGTGGCCTCTGCACACAGTATTATCCCCCATAGTGGCCCCTGCACACAGTATTATCCCCCATAGTGGCCCCTGCACACAGTATTATCCCCCATAGTGGCCCCTGCACACAGTATTATGTCCCATAGTGACCCCTGCACACACTATTATGTCCCATAGTGGCCCCTGCACACAGTATTATCCCCCATAGTGGCCCCTGCACTCAGTATTATGTCCCATAGTGGCCCCTGTACACAGTATTATCCCCCATAGTGGCCCCTGCACACAGTATTATGTCCCATAGTGGCCCCTGCACACAGTATTATGTCCCATAGTGGCCCCTGCACACAGTATTATCCCCCATAGTGGCCCCTGCACACAGTATTATGTCCCATAGTGGCCCCTGCACACAGTATTATCCCCCATAGTGGCCGCTGCACACAGTATTATCCCCCATAGTGGCCCCTGCACTCAGTATTATGTCCCATAGTGGCCCCTGTACACAGTATTATCCCCCATAGTGGCCCCTGCACACAGTATTATGTCCCATAGTGGCCCCTGCACACAGTATTATGTCCCATAGTGGCCCCTGCACACAGTATTATCCCCCATAGTGGCCCCTGCACACAGTATTATGTCCCATAGTGGCCCCTGCACACAGTATTATCCCCCATAGTGGCCGCTGCACACAGTATTATCCCCCATAGTGGCCGCTGCACACAGTATTATCCCCCATAGTGGCCGCTGCACACAGTATTATGCCCCATAGTGGCCCCTGCACACAGTATTATGTCCCATAGTGGCCCCTGCACACAGTATTATGTCCCATAGTGGCCCCTGAACACAGTATTATACCCCATAGTGGCCCCTGCACACAGTATTATCTCCCATAGTGGTCCCTGCACACAGTATTATGCCCCATAGTGGCCCCTGCACACAGTATTATGTCCCATAGTGGCCCCTGCACACAGTATTATGCCCCATAGTGGTCCCTGCACACAGTATTATGCCCCATAGTGGCCCCTGCACACAGTATTATGTCCCATAGTGGCCCCTGCACACAGTATTATGTCCCATAGTGGCCCCTGAACACAGTATTATACCCCATAGTGGCCCCTGCACACAGTATTATGCCCCATAGTGGCCCCTGCACACAGTATTATGCCCCATAGTGGCCCCTGCACACAGTATTATGTCCCATAGTGACCCCTGCACACAGTATTATGTCCCATAGTGGCCCCTGCACACAGTATTATGTCCCCATAGTGACCCCTGCACACAGTATTATGTCCCATAGTGGCCCCTGCACACAGTATTATCCCCCATAGTGACCCCTGCACACAGTATTATGTCCCATAGTGGCCCCTGCACACAGTATTATGTCCCATAGTGGCCCCTGCACACAGTATTATGTCCCATAGTGGCCCCTGCACACAGTATTATGTCCCATAGTGGCCCCTGCACACAGTATTATGTCCCATAGTGGCCCCTGCACACAGTATTATCCCCCATAGTGGCCCCTGCACACAGTATTATCCCCCATAGTGGCCCCTGCACACAGTATTATGTCCCATAGTGGCCCCTGCACACAGTATTATCCCCCATAGTGGCCCCTGCACTCAGTATTATGTCCCATAGTGGCCCCTGTACACAGTATTATCCCCCATAGTGGCCCCTGCACACAGTATTATGTCCCATAGTGGCCCCTGCACACAGTATTATGTCCCCATAGTGGCCCCTGCACACAGTATTATGTCCCATAGTGGCCCCTGCACACAGTATTATGCCCCATAGTGGCCCCTGCACACAGTATTATGTCCCATAGTGGCCCCTGCACACAGTATTATGTCCCACAGTGGCCTCTGCACACAGTATTATGTCCCACAGTGGCCCCTGCACACAGTATTATGTCCCATAGTGACCCCTGCACACAGTATTATGTCCCATAGTGGCCCCTGCACACAGTATTATGTCCCCATAGTGACCCCTGCACACAGTATTATGTCCCATAGTGGCCCCTGCACACAGTATTATGTCCCATAGTGGCCCCTGCACACAGTATTATGTCCCATAGTGGCCCCTGCACACAGTATTATCCCCCATAGTGGCCCTACACACAGTATTATGTCCCATAGTGGCCCCTGCACACAGTATTATGTCCCATAGTGACCCCTGCACACAGTATTATCCCCCATAGTGGCCCCATCACCCAGTATTATCTCCCATAGTGGCCCCTGCACACAGTATTATGTCCCATAGTGACCCCTGCACACAGTATTATGTCCCATAGTGGCCCCTGCACACAGTATTATGTCCCATAGTGACCCCTGCACACAGTATTATGTCCCCATAGTGACCCCTGCACACAGTATTACGTCCCATAGTGGCCCCTGCACACAGTATTATCCCCCATAGTGGCCCCTGCACACAGTATTACGTCCCATAGTGGCCCCTGCACACAGTATTATGTCCCCATAGTGACCCCTGCACACAGTATTATGTCCCATAGTGGCCCCTGCACACAGTATTATACCCCATAGTGGCCCCTGCACACAGTATTATCCCCCATAGTGGCCCCTGCACACAGTATTATGTCCCATAGTGGCCCCTACACACAGTATTATCCCCCATAGTGGCCCCTGCACACAGTATTATGTCCCATAGTGGCCCCTGCACACAGTATTATGTCCCATAGTGGCCCCTGCACACAGTATTATGTCCCATAGTGACCCCTGCACACAGTATTATCCCCCATAGTGGCCCCATCACCCAGTATTATCTCCCATAGTGGCCCCTGCACACAGTATTATGTCCCATAGTGACCCCTGCACACAGTATTATGTCCCATAGTGGCCCCTGCACACAGTATTATGTCCCATAGTGACCCCTGCACACAGTATTATGTCCCCATAGTGACCCCTGCACACAGTATTACGTCCCATAGTGGCCCCTGCACACAGTATTATCCCCCATAGTGGCCCCTGCACACAGTATTACGTCCCATAGTGGCCCCTGCACACAGTATTATGTCCCCATAGTGACCCCTGCACACAGTATTATGTCCCATAGTGGCCCCTGCACACAGTATTATGTCCCATAGTGGCCCCTGCACACAGTATTATGTCCCACTGTGGACACCCATAAACAATTATTATACTCTATTTATCTTTTCAGACCCCAGAGTATAATAATTAGAGACCTGGGGGAATAAAAAAACATAAAAAAAACTGTTTCTTACCTGTCCCCGGCTCCTTCGCGGTCTTCTCCACTGCTGTCCTTGTTCAATGACGTCAGACGTCACATGACCCGGGACGCAGGCCGGGTTCATGTGACGTCAGAGACGTCTAGAAGGAGGCCTGGCAGGATCGTGGAGAGGTAAGTAACATGTTTTTTATGTTTCTTACCTCTCCCGGTCCGCCAATCATTATACTCGGGGTGGGGGGTGTCCGAAAAGACCCCCGAGTCTAATGATGGTAGCGGCTGTCACTGGGCCCCTAATGTCCCGGGCCCTGTGGCAGCTTCCTCTGCTGCTATGGCGGTAGTTACGCCACTGGCCTAGAACTACAAGCCCCAGTCATTGCAATGTTGTGCGGACTGTTGAGGGCACTTTGGGGACTTCCAAGTGCAAAACTCTCTGGAAATCCTATATAATGTCTGCCAGCCGGTGTAGTCCTAGGCACCTGCTTATCCTACAGTGTTACTGATTGGGTAATGGTATATGGCTGGAGTTCCCCTTTAAGGAACATTTCAGCAATAGAGTTTAATTCATTTTGTCTTCTCCTTAGAGCGAGATCCCCACAGACACAACTGGAACCCAGACCATGATTGTCAAAGAAGAAGAGACCTATGAGATGGCCGAACATAGCACAGACAGCACCGGTGAGGACGAACCCTTAGGCTAGCCCCCCCACTCCATTCATTGCACTAGGACCACCTGTGATAGCCGAGCACTGCACTTCTGCTTTTTCCAAGGGCCCTATTAAAATACATGGGGGGGGGGGGGGGGGACTTTCTGTATATACTCAGTATACACTCAGTGCTCTCACTGCCTGCTGATTTGGGGTGTATTCATAGTAAGATCCCCCTTAGTAGATGTAGCAGGCCTTGGTATGAACGCTGCCTCATCCATGTGTATGGCCGGCCTGCTCTATAAGTTTATTTCCATGTCTGTCCTGCAGGAACATCCAGTAACAGAAGTTCACCAGAGAAGCTTTGTCGTCCTCCTTCACCAGAGGATTCCTCAGAAGATGACGATGAAGCCCCCCAGGATGAACAGGTAGATACCCGACCTTCCCAGAGGCCTTTGCTGCACTGATGTGGGATTTTACCAAGTCAGTCTCTCAGCCGAGGACAGCTGTTTCCATCTGATTGGATCTCTTCAGCTCGGCGCAGAGAAGACTGACTTGGCAGAGGTGAGAGGCTTCAAGACAGGGTTAAGGGGATATCGTCACTCCTTAGGGAGAGACCACCATGTAGGTGTGTGGAGTCTTATTAAGCCATAGATGCTCCCCTGTAAGGGATTATGGGAAGAATATGCAAATCTGTCTTCCATGATGTAAAATTGGTAAAATCCCACATCATTTGCAGCAAAGACCTCTGGGAAGGTCAGACATGATGTTAAAGGGAGCGCCCCCTAGTGGGCTGCATGACTGAGGCGCTCTCTTCCTATTTACAGCATGGAAGACAGATTTGCATATTCTTCCCAGGTAGATACCAGCAATGATAGAAGACCTGAGATAATACGGTGGCGTCTCCCAGGAGGTGATACGGCCACGTCTCCCCTGCGTTATGTTGGTTGTGACTGGGTTACACACATAGTATATCAGTATACAGGGTGACTGACAGAGTTGGGAGGTGCTTCTAGATTCTGCCTTAAAACTTGCCTGTAAATAAATCTCTGTGTGAACATGTCCTAAAGGGTTGGGGGGGCCTCACTTTGGATGATCCCCGGTTGGTTGTGTTATTTTTATTTGGTAATTTTCTTGGTATTTTTATGACTGACGCTCGATTCACACCTGCGTTCTGGTCTCCGTTCTGTGCTTTCCGTCTTCTACATGTAAGAAGACGCAAAGCACAGACCGGGTCCGGCTGTGAGCGGCGGTGAGCGTTTTAGGCTCTCCGCCGCGAAACCGGATTTTTTTAATCCGGACACAGAGTACTGCATGTCCGACTCTGTGTCCGGATTAAAAAAACCGGTTTTGCGGCGGAGAGCATAAAACGCTCACCGCCGCTCACGGCCGGACAGCTTTCTCACCCATTCAAATGAATAAGAGAGTCCTGCAGGTTTCCGAATCCTGCTCTGTTTTATGCAGGAAACGGAAACCTGAAGTACGGAGTGCCGGGCGCAGATGTGAACGAGCCCTGACAATAAAATCTCCGCCATTATTCATGTTATATACCAGGGGGAGGCAACCTTTTTTGTTCAGCGTGCCGATTTAAATTAAAAAAAATCAAAGATGAGGTCCTGGGAGTTCCGGGCAGTAATTGTAAGGCTGACGACACCGAACTAAAGTCATATAGCACAGACATAGGGGCGCTGTCATACTGCGCTCCCAGCCACATGAACTCATATTGCTTTTAATGGAAAAGCACATGTGTATCCAGGCAAATAGCTGTAAGTGCATGTGTAACCCACACTTAGTGATAATGTATGTGACTGGGAGCAGAGTGAGGTAACACCTGTAGGGGGAGACACACAATATTCGATGGGTGCTGCATCTAGTCCCCAGCCGTCAGTAACTTCAGTTTTCTGTAAGGGCGGGTTCACACCTGCGTCCAGTCCCAGCTTTATGAGTTTCCGTCTTCTGCCTGAGAAACTGGACAGGAGACAGAAGCTCGGCAGTCAGTGTCCGACCATTAGCATCTTCTGGTCTCTGCGACAAAAGCGTTTTTTTTTTTTTTTAATCGGTCACAAAGTCCTGTATGTCCGATTTTGTGTCCAGTAAAGAAAAAAACCGCTTTTGCTGCAGAGAGGAAGAAGACGCTCCCGGGCGGACACTTTGCAAATCTATTGAAGTGATTGGGTTTGAAAAGTGACTGCCGGTTTCTGTCTCCTGTCCAGTTTCTCAGGCAGGAAACGGAAACCTGCAAAGAGGAGACCGGGCGCAGATGTGACCCCGCCCTCAGTGACATGTAAATTCAATTCAGTCTCTTTTCATTCCTGGCAGTGCAGTAATAGCAAAACCCCGGGCAGGACTTAATCAATGTCACAGTTACCCCAAAAGTGACTGGTGCCCAGAAACTGGATTTGGCTTTAGTTGCACCTGAGTACACAGTGTTACCCCCCCCCCCCAATAGACTCCCACTAAGGATGATGCCCCACGTTGCAAAAACGCTGCTTTTTTTTTTTTTTTCCCATCAAAGGCAAAACTGACTACAAAACGAATGGGAAATAGGAAATGTATAGGGAGCTACTTGTACTTCTATTTTCTGCTCAATCCACTCCTGGCTTTGGCTAAAAAAAAAAAAAAAAAAAATCTGCAACAAAAAAAAGCTTTGCTTCTGCAATGTGGGGCTTTAGCCTAAGGCCGGGCCCCCCACGTTGTGGAAACGCAGCTTTTTTTGTTGCATATTTTGCTGCGTTTTTCTGAGCCTAAGCCAGGAGTGGATTGAGCAGAAGGGAGACGTATAAGAAGCTTCCTATATATTTCCCATTCCTTCTGTAGCCATTTTTAGCTTTGGTTAAAATAAACCGCATCAAAATCTGCAACAAAAACGCTGCATTTCTGCAATGTGGGGCCTCAGCCTTAGGCCTCCTGCATACAAATGGCACGGATGTGGTGATCAATGACCTGTACATTAAAAATGAATTGACAGGGCCACAAATGCAGACAGATATAGGGGATGTATAGGACAGATATAGGGGATGTATAGGACAGATATAGGGGATGTATAGGACAGATATAGGGGATGTATAGGACAGATATAGGGGAAGTATAGGACAGATATAGGGGATGTATAGGACAGATATAGGGGATGTATAGGACAGATATAGGGGAAGTATAGGACAGATATAGGGGATGTATAGGACAGATATAGGGGATGTATAGGACAGATATAGGGGATGTATAGGACAGATATAGGGGATGTATAGGACAGATATAGGGGAAGTATAGGACAGATATAGGGGATGTATAGGACAGATATAGGGGATGTATAGGACAGATATAGGGGAAGTATAGGACAGATATAGGGGATGTATAGGACAGATATAGGGGATGTATAGGACAGATATAGGGGATGTATAGGACAGATATAGGGGATGTATAGGACAGATATAGGGGATGTATAGGACAGATATAGGGGATGTATAGGACAGATATAGGGGATGTATAGGACAGATATAGGGGATGTATAGGACAGATATAGGGGAAGTATAGGACAGATATAGGGGATGTATAGGACAGATATAGGGGATGTATAGGACAGATATAGGGGATGTATAGGACAGATATAGGGGATGTATAGGACAGATATAGGGGATGTATAGGACCTACTCTATAATTTTCAGCTCTTCAATTTGGCCCATATACACAGTCATGTATACACGGGTCTATTGACATGTATAGGTCTGTACTTATATCCACAGTTGTGAATAAAAAGTCTGGTCATGTGTGTCACAGTTTAGCAACTCCATGTACCTCATATTAATAGCAGTTAGCCCCATCATGTCCCTCACATTAACCCCCTGTGCTTTACATAAGGGATACTGATATGAGAGACATATGGGGGTAATAATTAAGTAAATATCTTCATTATATAGTACCCCATATGTCTCACACATCAGTAACCCTTATGTGAGCCACACAGGGGTTAATGTGAGGGGCATGATGGGGTAACTGCTATTAATGTGAGGCACATGGAGTTACTGTAACTAAATTAATAACCCCCAATGCCTGACAGTAATAAGAATAGTCAGTAACACACATGTACCTGGGGTTGTGTTTGCTGTCACTTTGCTCCCCGGAGCTTCCTCTCCTCCTCAGGGCTGCAGACGGCAGGAGCTCCTCCTCTGATTGGTGGCAAGGAGAGAAGGGGGCGTGTCCTACACCTGAGCTCTAGCAGAGCACTGAAGGGACGCTCTCTCTTAATTTAATGCATGAAAGTCGCAGGCTGCCTGCCGTGCCAGCAAAATAGGCCTCGCGTGCCAGGGGTTGCCAACCCCTGTTATATACTGTAAATCACAGTAAAACAATGAAAAATCTTATTTGCATCAAAATAATATTCATCATTTTTTTTTCTTTTTTCTATCCTATAAATAGTGAAACAATAAATTCTGAGCCGAAGAGATAAAAAATACAGAAAAATAAAAACCACAAAAATCCGGATGGCTTATTCCTTATTCTATAATGTCTTGTTGCTTCTCCCCCTCCTTGTATTTCTCAGTGCGATGATTTAGATGATCTGAAGATCGAGATTAAATCCCTTGAAGACGGAGAAGAGATGAGCAAGTGGGACGATGAGCAATGTAAGGAGGAGGACGTCCCGAAAAAACGGAGAAGAGGTGACCAGTGACTGTTCTTAGCCGCGTCTCGCTGTCTGTCATGTCCCCATCATTACTACTGATGTTTTTCTTCTACTGACTTGTTGTGATACAGGGCGGACTTGTAAGACGACACTGACGGAGAAGGTGAAGTCTGACAGAGAAGAGGGAGCAGCGGACGAGAGGCGAGGTCAGTCATCTACCTCTATAGAGGGGGGGGGGGGTCCCCACTGGCATCTATGACATTCATAAAAACATGGCTGCCTCCATCTAGGAACAGCGCCACTCATCTGGATAGGCTGTGTTTGGTATTACAGGTCAGTGGCGCTCTTTCTGGAAGGGAAGTGGTCACGTTTTACAGGTCGGTCACAACCCGTTCAATCCCAGCCATAGATGTTAGTCTAAGCAGACATTCGGCCATCTTGTCTGATGAGTTTATTTCCGCTTTGTACGCCAATATATATATGGGTACAGTCAGAGCAGGTAGAGAGGTGACGCACGCAAGTCTTTCTGAAGGTCCTCTAACCTTATCCTAATCCATGCCACGTTATACCTGCAGACCTGCCACGTAGAGCAAAACACCCGCTGACCGCAGTGATCGAAGTGGATGAGGAGGAGATGGCGCGCCTGCAGCGGGCGGCCGAGTGGGAGATTCACGAAGGTGCGTACGGCTTTGGGGTTTAACTCCTTCATGACCTCAGGGTTTTAGTCCTAAATGAACAGACGCCTTTTACCAGTTTTTGTCCCTCCCCTCTGCACACTGAATAGTCATGGCCAAAAGTTCTGAGACTGCCACAAATCTCCTCTTGTCACATGATCTGCTCCCTCTGGTTTCTGTGTGTTTGTCAGATGTTTTTATCACATACAGAAATAGAATTGCAATCATATTCGGAGTAACAAAAGCTTATATTGACAGTTAGAATGAGTTAATGCAGCGTTGCAATATTTGCAGTGTTGACCCTTCTTCTTCAGGACCTCTGCAATTCTCCCCGGCAGCCCTCAATCAACTTCTGGACCAAATCCTGACTGATAGCCGTCCATTCTTGCACAATCAATGCTTGCATTTTGTCAGAATTTGTAGGTTTTTGTTTGTCCACCCGTCTCTTGATGATTGACCACAAGTTCTCAATGGGATTAAGATCTGGGGACTTTCCAGGCCATGGACCCAAAATCTCTCTGTTTTGTTCCCTGAGCCATTTAGTTATCACCTTTTGCTTTATGGCAAGGTGCTCCATCATGCTGGAGAAGGCATTGTTGGTGGCCAAACTGCTCTGGACGGTTGGGAGAAGTTGCTCTTGGAGGACATTCTGGTCCCATTCTTTATTCATGGCTGTGTTTTTAGGTCAGACTGTGAGAGAGCCGATTCCCTTGGCTGAGAAGCCACCCCACACATGAATGGTTTCAGGATGCTTTACAGTTGGCCTGAGACAAGACTGGTGGTAGCGCTCACCTCCTCTTCTCCCAATAAGCTGTTCTCCAGATGTCCCAAACAATCGAAAAGGGGATTCATCAGAGAAAATGACTTTCCCCCAGTCCTCAGCAGTCACTCCCTGGACCTTCTGCAGAATATCAGTCTGTCCCTGATGTTTTTTCTGGAGAGAAGTGGCTTCTTTGCTGCCCTCCTTGAGACCAGGCCTTGCTCCAAGAGTCTCCGCCTCACAGTGCGTGCAGATGCACTCACACCTGCCTGCTGCCATTCCTGAGCAAGCTCTGCACTGCTGGTAGCCCGATCCCGCAGCTGAAACACTTTTAAGAGACGGTCCTGGCGCTTGCTGGTCTTTCTTGGGCGCCCTGGAGCCTTTTTGCCAACAATGGAACCTCTCTCCTTGAAGTTCTTGATGATGCGATAGATTGGTGACTGAGGTGCAATCTTTCTAGCTGCGATACTCTTCCCTGTTAGGCCATTTTTGTGCAGTGCAATGATGACTGCACGTGTTTCTTTAGAGATAACCATGGTTAACAGAAGAGAAACAATGATGCCAAGCACCAGCCTCCTCTTAAAGTGTCCAGTGGTGTCATTCTTACTTAATCATGACAGATTGACCTCCAGCCCTGTCCTCATCAACACCCACACCTGTGTTACTGGAGCAATCACTGAAACGATGCTAGCTGGTCCTTTTAAGGCAGGGCTGCAATGATGTTGAAATGTGTTTTGGGGGATAAAGTTCATTTTCTAGGCAAATATTGACTTTGTAAGTAATTGCTGTTAAGCTGATCACTCTGTATAACATTCTGGAGTATATGCAAATTGCCATTAGGAAAACGGAAGCCGTAGACTTTGTAACAATTACTATTTGTATCATTCTCAAAACTTTTGGCCATGACTGTACATATCATGTTAAAGGCATCTGCTTCTTAAAGGCGGCCTATGCCCTCTTCCAAGAGTATTCTGTCAGACTCACGTCTTCCCCCTTTTTCCCCCCAGATGGGTCGACCCATCTCATGGCGTCTGGAGGACCCTCAGACTGTAAGAGAAGACCCCCTGTACCGCCCAGTACCCCGCCAGACTCTAAAGCTGCGCTCTCTGACCTGAACGCACATCCTTGTTCTGAGTGCGACAAGTGTTTCTCGGAAGTGTCGCACCTTGAGAGTCACCGGAAAGTCCACGCCGTCCCGGCCCTGTTTTCTTGCGCCGAGTGTGGGAAGAACTTCACCACGTCTTCAGAGCTCGGCAAACACATTAAAGTCCACACGGAGGAGAAGCTGTTCGCTTGTTCGGAGTGCGGGAAGTGTTTTACGGTCAAGTCCAATCTGCTGGCGCACAAGGCCGTCCACACTGGGGAGAAGCCGTTCGCCTGCGCCGAGTGCGGTAGACGCTTTGCACTGAAGTCCTCCCTTGAAACGCACATGTTGGTCCACGCCCTGGAGAAGCCGTACGCCTGCTCCATCTGCGGCAAATGTTTCACCTCCAGCGCTCGCCTCGCCTACCATCAGACTACACACATAGGGGAGAAAACGTACGAATGTGAAGAATGCGGGAAAGTCTTCACCGCCAGCGGCAGTCTGAACAGGCACAAAAGAACGCACACGGGGGAGAAACCGTACGCCTGCCGGATATGCGGCAAGTGCTTCAACCGGGAAACCAACCTGTACAGGCACCAGATGATCCACACAAGGTGATGACGGGTCCGCCATGAACTATATACACACCCCGCCGCTGGAGTAGTCGCCATGATCGCCCCCCCTCTATATATGTATATATTGTATTCTGGCCCATCTGGCTTCAGGACACTGAACTCCAGCATTTAATACGCAGTTGAGGGGAAAGGAAGATAAAGGGGTTTTCTGGACCCCTGGCCAGATGTGATGGTGATGACCTCTCCTTGGTGCACTGTATAGTGGTGGTGCTGGAATAGTAGCACAGCTGGAATTTGCCTGCTATACGGGGGGGGTGGGGGGTGGGGGGTGGAGCCTCCTGCTAAATGGGGGAGGAGCCACCTCCTGTATATAAGGGATGAAGCCTCTTGCTATATGGAGGGTGGAACCACCTGTTATATGGGAGGGTGGAGCCTCCTGCTATATGGGGGTGGAGCCACCTCCTGCTATATAAGGGATGAAGCCTCTTGCTATATGGGGGTGGAGCCACCTGCTATACGGAGGGGTGGAGCCACCTCCTGCTATATGGAGGGTGGAACCACCTGTTATATGGGGGGTGGAGCCGCCTCATGCTATATGGAGGGTGGAACCTCCTGCTATATAGGGGCGGAGCTGCCTCCTGCTATATAGGGGGTGGAGCCACCTGCTATACGGAGGGGTGGAGCCACCTCCTGCTATATAGGGGGTGAAGCCTCTTGCTATATGGGGGTGGAGCCACCTGCTATACGGAGGGGTGGAGCCACCTCCTGCTATATAGGGGGTGAAGCCTCTTGCTATATGGGGGTGGAGCCACCTGCTATACGGAGGGGTGGAGCCACCTCCTGCTATATAGGGGGTGAAGCCTCTTGCTATATGGGGGTGGAGCCACCTGCTATACGGAGGGGTGGAGCCACCTCCTGCTATATAGGAGGTGAAGCCTCTTGCCATATGGGAGTGGAGCCACATGCTATACGGAGGGGTGGAGCCACCTCCTGCTATATGGAGGGTGGAACCACCTGTTATACAGGGGGTTGGAGTCGCCCCATGCTATATGGAGGGTGGAGCCTCCTGCTATATAGGGGTGGAGCCACCTGCTATATGGGGGGCGGAGCTGCCTCCTGGTATATAGGGGTGGAGCCTCCTGCTATACAAGGGGTGGAGCCTCCTGCTTCCAGCCACGCCCCCTGTACAGGTAGTCTGGCGTATCCAGTCAGTGCAGGGTCTGTGTGACGGGCCCCCCCAGTCTGTTATCCATACGGTAGATCATCAGAATTGGCCAGGAGACCACAAATGCCTTTAAGAGTAGATATTGAGGATCACGCCAACTGCTTAAAGGGGAATTCCACCTTACTGTATCTCTGTTATATCCTATGAGGAGACGACATTGCAGGGTCCTGTGAGATGTCTCCTCTACACATCCTGACCGCGCTTCAGATTTCCAGTCATTTAAAGGGGTTTTTTGGGGATAAGAACCCTGATGACCCCCCCTTCCCCTCAATATCAGATCAGCGAGGGTTCGACTCCTCCTCCTACTCCTGGGAATCTGGGAAAAAATGCCTCCCCCCCAAAGGGTCTGGTCACTAATATAATGTATCATAAAATCCATAGACGTCTATTACAGGCCGCCCAGTACATAGAAGACAACTGTGTGAGGCTTCAGTGGGCTCCTGGCTGTCAGATTAGTGGATTGATGGCCCTGGGATGGCGATCCACCCCAAAACGGCACCGAGATATTAGCGGATATATTACAGCAGAGACGCAGCGGCCGCCATATTTAAATCCTTCACATCCACCATAATGGTCTGGCAGATTTAGGGACAGACGATTTCCATCTCCAAAATGCATGTGTGATATTGATGACCCATCCCCAGGGCGGCAGCCCCGTCCACTGTATAGTAGCGCCACGCTGCTTTCGGATCTTAGTGTTGGACCGCCGCTGATCAGATATACGGAAAATGCATTTAACCTTTAACCTCACAGGTTCATTGACTACCAGAGCAGTGCCAAAGGGTTGGGAGTCTGTCTTATCCCTACAACATACTGTATAAGTGGATCCATTAAGGTGGACTTTTCCTTTAAGGGCCTCCAGTAGTCCTGTAGTCCACATTAAAGGGGTAGGAACTAATCCTAACCGCAAATGGCTGTAACGTGTTGTTGTCCTCACAGTCACCAGGAAGGGGCGGCCATTGGCACGGGCTCATATCTCACCCCCCTCAGAGATGTTCCCCTTCCTCTAGTCTTGATTCTCCATTGTGGCGCAGTTCTTCTCTTGTTGTGGTTTGTTCACCTTAAAGACAACCCTTCGCCACCTCCGATTCTTCGCTTCCTTCACTAGTCGCCGCTCCTCTCCCACCAATCCCAAGCAATAGGTCCGGTTAGTTAGGCTCTGCACTGTCAGGAGGGCGGGGTCAGGCAGGGGCAGACAAGGGGGTGTGATTCTTGGCTCTGGCTGCTGCTGATTGGTGCTCTGAATCACGCCCCCTTGTCTGACTCCACCCATGTGACGATACAGAGACTGGTTACTACCTGCACTTATTACTCAGGAGCGGTGGGGGCTAGAGAAAAAATTGCCAGAGTCAGTCATGTGGAAGGTTCCCTTTAAGCACCATTGATGGTCACTTTGATGTTTCGTCTCTTTTTCTGTTTTAAAAATAAAAAATTTAATCAAAACCAGTAAGATATTAGAGAGTCATTAGCGAGTCATTACAGGGTCAACCCTCAACGTGAAGAAGCTTACTGGGGACCTGTGGGCACTGCCTGTGTTCACACTCGTCTTATTACTGAGGGACGCTGTACTCATACACCTCTATTCATGTGATGGGTGAGTGGTCGGACGCCAAACTCTTCACAATTTAACCCTATCCTGTGAAAGAGGGAAGATCCCTTTAAGTAATACCCGCTCTAATTCATACACAGTTACTAGTTTCCTCGGTGTTATACTGCACCAGGTTTATCACAGTCACTGACGCTTGCTGATAAATCTGCCGTGTCTTCCTTTACACCACCTTTTCGTTGCCCAGAATTTTACATTATTTTGGCGCTTTTAAGCGCACATCGCTGAGGACGTGAAATGCACCAAAATAGTGTTGTACATGGTGGTGTAAGGCCAGACGGTGCAGAGCTTTATCATCAGGCATCAGTCACTGTGGTAAATCTGCTGCATTTTCAGACTTTGCTCATATTCACACGACTATATGAGATTTGTGAGGCTTCACATTGTTCAGGTCTTGTCCGGACTGCCTGTCACGTTTGCACCACCTCAGGTTTTATCTGCACTGCCTGTCATGTTTGCACCACCTCAGGTCTTATCTGCACCACCTCAGGTCTTATCTGCACCGCCTGTCACGTTTGCACCACCTCAGGTCTTATTTGCACTGCCTGTCACGTTTGCACCACCTCATGTCTTATTTGCACCGCCTGTCACGTTTGCACCACTGCCTGTCACGTTTGCACCACCTCAGGTCTTATCTAGGCTGCCTGTCACGTTTGCACCACCTCAGGTCTTATCTAGGCTGCCTGTCACGTTTGCACCACCTCAGGTCTTATCTAGGCTGCCTGTCACGTTTGCACCACCTCAGGTCTTATCTGCACCGCCTGTCACGTTTGCACCACCTCAGGTCTTATTTGCACAGCCTGTCACGTTTGCACCACCTCAGGTCTTATTTGCACTGCCTGTCATGTCTGCACCACCTCATGTCTTATCTGCATCGCCTGTCCCATTTGCACCACCTCAGGTCTTATCTGCACTGCCTGTCATGTCTGCACCACCTCAGGTCTTATCTAGGCTGCCTGTCACGTTTGCACCACCTCAGGTCTTATTTGCACTGCCTGTCATGTCTGCACCACCTCATGTCTTATCTGCATCGCCTGTCCCATTTGCACCACCTCAGGTCTTATCTGCACTGCCTGTCATGTCTGCACCACCTCAGGTCTTATCTGCACTGCCTGTCACGTTTGCACCACCTCAGGTCTTATCTAGGCTACCTGTCACGTTTGCACCACCTCAGGTCTTATCTGCACCGCCTGTCACGTTTGCACCACCTCAGGTCTTATCTGCACTGCCTGTCACGTTTGCACCACCTCATGTCTTATTTGCACTGCCTGTCACGTTTGCACCACCTCAGGTCTTATCTAGGCTACCTGTCACGTTTGCACCACCTCATGTCTTATTTGCACTGCCTGTTACGTTTGCACCACTGCCTGTCACGTTTGCACCACCTCAGGTCTTATTTGCACTGCCTGTCACGTTTGCACCACCTCAGGTCTTATCTGCACCGCCTGTCACGTTTGCACCACCTCAGGTCTTATTTGCACTGCCTGTCACATTTGCACCACCTCAGGTCTTATTTGCACCGCCTGTCACATTTGCACCACCTCAGGTCTTATCTGCACCGCCTGTCACGTTTGCACCACTGCCTGTCACGTTTGCACCACCTCAGGTCTTATTTGCACAGCCTGTCACGTTTGCACCACCTCAGGTCTTATTTGCACTGCCTGTCATGTCTGCACCACCTCATGTCTTATTTGCACTGCCTGTCACGTTTGCACCACCTCATGTCTTATTTGCACTGCCTGTCACGTTTGCACCACCTCAGGTCTTATTTGCACCACCTCATGTCTTATTTGCACTGCCTGTCACGTTTGCACCACCTCAGGTCTTATTTGCACCACCTCAGGTCTTATTTGCACTGCCTGTCACGTTTGCACCACCTCAGGTCTTATTTGCACTGCCTGTCACGTTTGCACCACCTCAGGTCTTATTTGCACTGCCTGTCACGTTTGCACCACCTCAGGTCTTATTTGCACTGCCTGTTACGTTTGCACCACCTCAGGTCTTATCTGCACTGCCTGTTACGTTTGCACCACCTCAGGTCTTATTTGCACTGCCTGTCACATTTGCACCACCTCAGGTCTTATTTGCACCGCCTGTCACATTTGCACCACTGCCTGTCACGTTTGCACCACCTCAGGTCTTATTTGCACAGCCTGTCACGTTTGCACCACCTCAGGTCTTATTTGCACTGCCTGTCATGTCTGCACCACCTCATGTCTTATCTGCATCGCCTGTCACATTTGCACCACCTCAGGTCTTATCTGCACTGCCTGTCATGTCTGCACCACCTCAGGTCTTATTTGCACTGCCTGTCACGTTTGCACCACCTCAGGTCTTATTTGCACCACCTCAGGTCTTATTTGCACTGCCTGTCACGTTTGCACCACCTCATGTCTTATTTGCACAGCCTGTCACGTTTGCACCACCTCAGGTCTTATTTGCACCACCTCAGGTCTTATTTGCACCACCTCAGGTCTTATTTGCACCGCCTGTCACTTCTGCACCACCTCATGTCTTATCTGCATCGCCTGTCACATTTGCACCACCTCAGGTCTTATCTGCACTGCCTGTCATGTCTGCACCACCTCATGTCTTATCTGCACCGCCTGTCACGTTTGCACCACCTCAGGTCTTATTTGCACTGCCTGTTACGTTTGCTCCACCTCATGTCTTATTTGCACAGCCTGTCACGTTTGCACCACCTCAGGTCTTATTTGCACCACCTCAGGTCTTATTTGCACCACCTCAGGTCTTATTTGCACTGCCTGTCACTTCTGCACCACCTCATGTCTTATCTGCATCGCCTGTCACATTTGCACCACCTCAGGTCTTATCTGCACTGCCTGTCATGTCTGCACCACCTCATGTCTTATCTGCACCGCCTGTCACGTTTGCACCACCTCAGGTCTTATTTGCACTGCCTGTTACGTTTGCTCCACCTCATGTCTTATTTGCACAGCCTGTCACGTTTGCACCACCTCAGGTCTTATTTGCACCACCTCAGGTCTTATTTGCACTGCCTGTCACGTTTGCACCACCTCATGTCTTATTTGCACTGCCTGTCACGTCTGCACCACCTCATGTCTTATTTGCACTGCCTGTCACGTCTGCACCACCTCATGTCTTAATGCACTGCCTGTCATGTCTGCACCACCTCAGGTCTTATTTGCACTGCCTGTCACGTTTGCACCACCTCATGTCTTATTTGCACTGCCTGTCACGTTTGCACCACCTCAGGTCTTATTTGCACCACCTCAGGTCTTATTTGCACCACCTCAGGTCTTATTTGCACTGCCTGTCACGTTTGCCCGCCATTTTGTTGGGCCAGTTTGTGTAAAAACAAAACAAACTTGTGTCTATGTTTTGTTGTCATTTGGCGCGGTTATTGCGCATGCGTGACACATACACGTGCGGCGCCATGTCATTGACCAATCAGTTTCCCTTTCAGTTTAGTGTGCGCACTACAAGTACTAGAATCTTCCGCCGGGTTCTTTCACGTGACACCTACTAACCAATTAGACGGCGAGGAAGTGAGGTCATCGCTGAGCCCCGCCTCTGTCGCCGCCTGTTCTTATAGTGTGTGCGCATGCCCGGCTCTCATTCCGCGCTGAGTCTTCCGGTGAGCTCCCGGTGCAGGTCAGTGCTGCCGCCGCCGCTGGCTGTTACCGTCCGCTAGTTATAGATAACGGCTGCTGTGGCCGCCGCCCGTGTCACGTGACTGTGTTGTCCTTTATCCCCCGCGGCCACGGGCAAATACCGTGCCTTTAACCCTTCCCATACCGGACGGTGTATTTGCCGCAGTCACTAAGCGTCCTATAGATGGCCGTGGTCACACCTGCGTCATCCCAAAACTTATTAAAAAAAATAAATAAATGAAGCGTTTTACGTCCCCGGGCTCCGCGGGGTTATCTGTAGCCAAAGAACAAACTCCGTGTCCCCCTATATACCCCAGTGTCCCCCTATATACCCCTGTGTACACGCTGTGGCCCTGTATACTGTATATATGAGCGGGTAGTATATGGTTATATATATATAGCTGGTCCTACAATATGTGGCCGGACATCTATAGCGCTGATAGAACCATAATACAGTATAAGTCACTTCTATAGCGCCCACATAGGCCGGAGTGTCCTGGTAATACAGACAAGAAGGGAATAGTCACTGCACATAATGGGGGAGAGGGGCCGGGGAGCGGGGGAGACATTGGGGGGAGCATTGGTGACATTGGGGGTATCGGGTGACATTGGGGGGAGCAGGGGTGACATTGGGGGGAGCAGGGGTGACAGTGGGGGGAGCATTGGTGACAGTGGGGGGAGCAGGGGTGACATTGGGGGGAGCATTGGTGACAGTGGGGGGAGCAGGGGAGACATTGGGGGGAGCATTGGTGACAGTGGGGGGAGCAGGGGAGACATTGGGGGGAGCATTGGTGACAGTGGGGGGAGCAGGGGAGACATTGGGGGGAGCATTGGTGACAGTGGGGGGAGCAGGGGAGACATTGGGGGGAGCATTGGTGACAGTGGGGGGAGCAGGGGAGACATTGGGGGGAGCATTGGTGACAGTGGGGGGAGCAGGGGTGACATTGGGGGGAGCATTGAGGGGAGCAGGGGTGACATTGGGGGGAGCGGGGGTGACATTGGGGGGAGCATTGGTGACATTGGGGGGAGCGGGGGTGACATTGGGGATAGCATTGGTGACATTGGGGGGAGCGGGGGTGACATTGGGGATAGCATTGGTGACATTGGGGGGATCGGGTGACAGTGGGGGGAGCAGGGGTGACAGTGGGGGGAGCAGGGGGTGACAGTGGGGGGAGCAGGGGAGACATTGGGGGTATCAGGGGTGACAGTGGGGGGAGCATTGGTGACATTGGGGGTATCAGGGGTGACAGTGGGGGGAGCATTGGTGACATTGGGGGTATCAGGGGTGACAGTGGGGGGAGCATTGGTGACATTGGGGGTATCAGGGGTGACAGTGGGGGGAACGGGTGACATTGGGGGTATCAGGGGTGACAGTGGGGGGAACGGGTGACATTGGGGGGAGCATTGGTGACAGTGGGGGTATCAGGGGTGACAGTGGGGGGAACGGGTGACATTGGGGGGAGCATTGGTGACATTGGGGGTATCAGGGGTGACAGTGGGGGGAGCAGGGGAGACATTGGGGGTATCAGGGGTGACATTGGGGGGAGCATTGCTTATACAGGGGTCCAGCCGTTTTAGTGATAGAGGTTACTGTCACTGCACATAAAGCCCAGTATATGGTCATATCTATATAATCTGATCTGATTGTACAGTAGATATATATATTCCTGATAGTACAGTAGATATATATATATTCCTGATAGTACAATAGATATATATATTCCTGATAGTACAGTAGATATATATATATTCCTGATAGTACAATAGATATATATATTCCTGATAGTACAGTAGATATATATATATTCCTGATAGTACAATAGATATATATATATTCCTGATAGTACAATAGATATATATATTCCTGATAGTACAGTAGATATATATATATTCCTGATAGTACAATAGATATATATATTCCTGATAGTACAGTAGATATATATATATTCCTGATAGTACAGTAGATATATATATGCCTGATAGTACAATAGATATATATATGCCTGATAGTACAGTAGATATATATATGCCTGATAGTACAGTAGATATATATATTCCTGATAGTACAGTAGATATATATATGCCTGATAGTACAGTAGATATATATATTCCTGATAGTACAATAGATATATATATTCCTGATAGTACAATAGATATATATATTCCTGATAGTACAGTAGATATATATATGCCTGATAGTACAGTAGATATATATATGCCTGATAGTACAGTAGATATATATATGCCTGATAGTACAGTAGATATATATATGCCTGATAGTACAGTAGATATATATATGCCTGATAGTACAGTAGATATATATATGCCTGATAGTACAATAGATATATATATATTCCTGATAGTACAGTAGATATATATATTCCTGATAGTACAGTAGATATATATATTCCTGATAGTACAGTAGATATATATATGCCTGATAGTACAATAGATATATATATATTCCTGATAGTACAGTAGATATATATATTCCTGATAGTACAGTAGATATATATATTCCTGATAGTACAGTAGATATATATATGCCTGATAGTACAATAGATATATATATATTCCTGATAGTACAGTAGATATATATATGCCTGATAGTACAGTAGATATATATATATTCCTGATAGTACAGTAGATATATATATTCCTGATAGTACAGTAGATATATATATTCCTGATAGTACAGTAGATATATATATTCCTGATAGTACAGTAGATATATATATGCCTGATAGTACAGTAGATATATATATTCCTGATAGTACAGTAGATATATATATTCCTGATAGTACAGTAGATATATATATTCCTGATAGTACAATAGATATATATATATTCCTGATAGTACAATAGATATATACTGTATATCCTGTATATCTTGCATTAGTCCTATACCTGTATATTTCGGTATAATAGTGCGGTATAATAGAGGCGCCATAAAGCATCTGCACAATCCCCTGTAATGATCTGAGCGCTCGGAGTCCTGGATCCTCTTATTAGTTCTGTGCGACACCTCGGAGTTACAGGCTGTGATATATACAAGTGGCGATAGTCTCCGTATACCTTATACCATGTGAGGTGCAGAATATCACTGGCCCTAATTGCCCTCCAACCAACCAGAACCGCTGCGCCCCGGCTGACTCCTGTCCAATCTGGTTCAGGGATTAGGAAATGGTTTTTTTACGCATTTTTCACATGATGCTTTTTTTTCCGTGTTTTTTCGCTCCCGGACACTTTCCATCTTCCGCCATCCAGTGATTTTAATGGGTTTTCCTGAAGACGGCTCCCGTCCCTGCTACTGACGCCCATTGAAATGAATGGTTGGCGAATTTTGGAGGAGGATTCTGCTGCAAAATCCTCAGTCCCGGGTGCAGATTCCTCCTGCGAGCTCAGATGTATTATAAGCGGAAAAACCGTACAAAGGTTGTCAGTCAGTGTGGAGGTCTCCTGTGTCCCCGGGTCATACTACTATACCGTGCCACTTAACCCTTTGCCCACCATGAGGTGCCCCCTTTATATAGGTTATCCTTATTCATTGGCTGAGGTAGCGCCGCTCACTCTATAGTGGTGAGTGTAGGTACTGCAGCGCCGTCCCATAGTCTTCAATCATACAGACCCATCTATCTATATGGCCCCATACATGTGTTGGGATTGTCATGGAGTCACATGGGGGGGGCCTCAGGACGCACATAAGTTGCCTTTTATTTTTGCGGATGTGTCGCAATGAGATGCCAGGGGGCCGAGGCCTAGCGGGTCTGCCCAGAGCCTGGAGAAGAGACGTGGAGGGGACTTCTTACCACAAAGGTCATCTCCTCAGTTCTCTTGGCCATGTCGCATCCTACTGTGGAGCACGAGATCGCCCCGATCCAGGACCGTCCCTTTAATGTGGGAGATGTAAGAAGAGGACGATCACAATGGGGTCGGTCTGCAAAGAGCAGGCATGGGAGGAGGGAGTCCAGGATCTGCACGGGAGCATGCGAAAAACCTTGTAAGTTACTCCCCTGATGTCCCTGTATGTAAGTAGCCATCGCCCCTTTACCCATCTGTGCCAGTAGCCGCCACCTATACGACCAGTGTTACGTGCTGCATGCCGTGCGGGTTTCCCTTTCCAGCCAATATATTATTCGTATATATTATATTAGTATTATTATTGTGTATTATTATAGTATTATTTATTGTGTTATATTATTATTTATTATATTTATATTGTTATATTAATTTTTATTATTTTTTTTTATTATTATTATTGTATTTTTATTTATTATTTTATTTATTTATATATTTATTATTTCTTATAACAGAAGACAGTGTCATTAACCCCTGCGAGGACGAGAACCGGCGCTGCCTGATGGAGTCTTCCCTGTAAGTGCAGGTTCTTCCCCCCCCCCCCCCCCCCCCCGCTGTATATTTGGTGTGTCAGTAACGTTCTATCGGGTTATTTGGGCGCTGTCATGTAGTACGGGGCCATGTATGGTACCGCGGACACCCTTGTCCTAAAGCGCGCCGCAGTCCGCCCGTCTGTTCTATCTTGAGTTATTCGGGCCTAGTTTGATGCTCGGAGCCTGGGTCATGTAGCGTCATGGTGCTTGCATCTGTGCAACAACCCATGAGAGAGGTGAGTAACACTGTTTAGGTTTGCTCGCCTCCCCCTGGGCTACCACATTATACTTGGGGGTCGGTTTAATAATGGCAGTTCCAAACGGGGTCCTGGCCGATGTTCAGTTTTGGTTACTTTTCGATGAATCTCCCTGTGGCCGAGGTGCAAAATGGCCACGAACAAGGGACAACAATGTGTTGCGTACCCGTGCTATAGAACGTGTCTCCATCTGTCCGTTCTATTCATCTTGATTCATGTCGGTTCGGGCCCAGTGTCACCCATGGAGCCATGTTTGGCAGCGCCATCGGCCGGGGTCATGTTTGGCAGCGCCATCGGCCAGAGTCATGTTTGGCAGCGCCATCGGCCGGGGTCATGTTTGGCAGCGCCATCGGCCGGGGTCATGTTTGGCAGCGCCATCGGCCGGGGTCATGTTTGGCAGCGCCATCGGCCGGGGTCATGTTTGGCAGCGCCATCGGCCGGGGTCATGTTTGGCAGCGCCATCGGCCGGGGTCATGTTTGGCAGCGCCATCGGCCGGGGTCATGTTTGGCAGCGCCATCGGCCGGGGTCATGTTTGGCAGCGCCATCGGCCGGGGTCCTAAAGAGGTCACTAATTGTTTCTTCTCTATTTTCCCACCACAGATTGGACGATAGCCTTGATCTCGAGGACTTCGGTGAGACCTTGCTGGAGACCGGGTCGCTCGATGATTTATCTGCAACCCCAAAATCTCTGGCCAACCCGAAAGAGGAGGTGGCTTGTGCAGCGCGCTATAGTCCCGCCTCTTCACTATCCTGTAGCGGTCCGCCCTGCGCACAACCCCAACGAAGCCAAGCCCACAACGTGACCATGTCCTCGACCGCTTCAGAGGCCGGGGCCGACGCCAATGATCAGGTGGAGGAAGCGCCCAACCAGGTGAAGCAGGAGAGTCCGGAAGCGCTGTTCTGCGGCAGCCTGGCTCACTTCCTGAAGAAGGTCCCTGAGGAGCTGCAGATCCGCTGTCAGACAACCCTACTGGCGGTCCTGGAGGTTTTCACCTCCAACAATAATCCTAAAGAGCTGTACGAGGCAGTGGAGTATTACCGGGCCCCACCAGAGGAGGGGGATCGAGGAGCCCCATATGCACCTGTCCTCCATCATCCGCCGCCCCCTCCCCCCACCCCACAACCTCCCTTGTATATACCGTGCGATTCGTCCCAGATCCTGCTGCCGCCCCAGGACAGGCCGATGTATCCCACACCTCCGCCCTTCTTTCCGGGGAGGCCATACCTCGGCTTCCTGAACCGCTTGCCAGGCAAGGGCTTGTAACGCGGGGAGTCCAGTGTTGAGACGCCGCCTACCTCAGTTTTTTTTGTTATTTAACGTTCTGACGTTCAGTCTGTTTTTTGGGTGTTGATGTTACGTGTTATGTTATTTTATGTTTGATCATTGTTTTTGTATATTAAAAGGTTTTTGCAGTAAAATTTTTGCCGGTGTCATCGTGGTTGGCGTGTTCAGGGCGAGGTGTATCGCTGTGTTATGTGAGCGGACGTGTGCGGGGTGTACATTATTGTCAATGGGAACGGCCATAGAATCAGTGTGTGTCCATTTTCTGCAGTTTAACCCTTTCCCGCCAATGGCATTTTTTGATTTTTGTTTTTCGTTTTTGACTCCCCTCCTTCTAAACCCCATAACTTTTTTATTTCTCCGCTCCCAGAGCCATATGAGGTCTTAATTTTTGCGGGACAAATTTTTCTTCATGATGCCACCATTAATTATTCTATATAATGTACTGGGAAGCAGGAAAAAAATTCAGAATGGGGTGGATTTGAAGATAAAATGCATTTCTGCGACTTTCTTACGGGCTTTGGTTTTACGGCGTTCACTGTGCAGCCACAATGACATGTCCCCTGTATTCTGTGTTTCGGTACGGTTCCAGGGATACCAAATTTCTATGGTTTTATTTACATTTTGACCCCTTTAAAAAAATCCAAAACTGTTAAATTTTTTTTCTAAAAGTCGCCATATTCCGACGGCTGTAACTTTTTTATACGTAAGTGTACGGGGATGTATAGGGCGTCTTTTTTTGCGGGGCCGGGTGTACTTTTTAGTTCTACCATTTTCGGGAAATGTTATTGCTTTGATCACTTTTTATTCAAATTTTTATCAGAATCAAAACAGTGAAAAAACGGCGGTTTGGCACTTTCGACTATTTTTCCCGCTACGGCGTTTACCGAACAGGAAAAATATTTTTATAGATTTGTAGAGCGGGCGATTTCGGACGCGGGGATACCTAATGTGTATGTGTTTCACAGTTTTTAACTACTGTTATATGTGTTCTAGGGAAAGGGGGGTGATTTGAACTTTTAATTCTTTTTATATTTTTTTTTAACTTTTTTTTTATTTATTTTTTTTTTTGCATTTATTAGACCCCCTAGGGGTGTTGAACCCCAGGGGGTCTGATCACTAATGCAATGCATTACAATGCTAATGCATTGCAAAAAATCATCCTTTCTTTTGCAGGCTGCATAGACCAACCTGCAAAAGAGACAATTTGCAGACAAGCCTGGGAGCCTTGTAAAGGCTCCCGGCTGTCATGGCAATGGGACGTCAGCCCTGGAGCATGCTCCAGGAGCCGGCGATCCCGGCCAAAATGGCGGCGCCGGAGGGGTTAATGCCTCCGATCGGTCCGGGGAGGCATTAGAGCCGGTTGTCTACTGCTTAATAGACGCGACATGCGCCGTACTATTACGGCGCATGTTGGGAAGGGGTTAATGTCCGTCGCTGTCATCCTATTACGGAAGACGGCGACGAACCTTAACAAAACTGGGGGCCTAAGAGCCTACTAAGACTGTCTGCAAGCATCGAGACCTGATGGAGGGCAAAGCATTGCAGCATTTACCCCCCCCCACCCGCCTGAAACTTTTGCACAATAGTGTAGCTTTATTATGCTATCTCCTCATTGATCAGGGATGTGTCAGACTGCGCTATAGCAAGGACTGTTCAATAGGGACACGAGTAACAGGACGTAGCCAGATTCCCCTCCCCCGTGCGAGCAGGCAGATGTAAGCAGCGACCATAGCGTCTCATTGTTCTCCCCCAGGTATAGACGCCGTCTTATGTCAGGTGTGTTGTGAACGGAAGACACGGCAAGTCCGGGCTCTTTACTCATAGTCACTTTTAATCGGGCAAAGATCTACCAAGTGCACTCACCGCCCAAAAATATACCGCACCAAGACAGAGTTGTTGGAATAGAACGAGGCAAAGTGACTGTAATGATGATGTATGTGATCCCAATCCTCGAGGAAAAGCGTACATGTGGGTGGAGCCTCGATACGGCAGGACATGGCGGTATATACAGGTTCTGGATGTTCTATAGCAGCACGTTTACCCACAGATGTTGCCCGTTCGTCGATTGCTGAAGCTGGCGACCAAGGAAGTGTTGTGATAGGCCGACTGTTATCTGCCATAAGAGGCGGCACGTGACCGCAGGGTGTCCGTGTCCCTCCTATCACTACTACTGTCCTATGTCATGGCTCCCAGATCACCACACCGCCACTCACAACCGTCGTCAGATCCCGAATAGAACCAGGAGCCGTCACTAGTAGAGATGAGCGAGATCAGCCGATCCGAACAGCACGCTCGTATAGAAATGAATGGACGTAGTCGGCACGCGGGGGGTTAAGCGGCCGGCCGCCGTCAAAGCGGAAGTACCAGGTGCATCCATTCATTTCTATGGAGCGTGCTGTTCGGATCGGCTGATCCCGCTCATCTCTAGTCACTACCGTGTTTCCCCGAAAGTAAGACAGTGTCTTACATTCTTTTTACCCCCAAAAGTCCCACTGTGTCTTACTTTCGGGGTATGTCTTATATTGGGAAAACCAACCACCCTCCCCCCCCCCCCCATCATCATCAATCATATGGATTGAAGCGGCGGCCGTCGGCAGAGTCTGCGTGCCGCTTCCATACATTGCAATGGGAGCGCGCTATTCAAATAGTATTCGTTCATCTCTAACTTCAATTGCAACTTCTTACAATTGAAGTTAGAGATGCGCGAATACTATTTGAATAGCGCGCTCCCATTGCAATGTATGGAAGCGGCACGCAGACTTGGCCGCCGCTTAAAGGGATTCTACCATTAAAAGAAGTTCTTTCTTCTGACCACGTCGGAATAGCCTTAAAAAAAGGCTATTCGTCTCCTACCTGTTGCCGTAGCCAGCGCCGCCTTCTTCCTGAGCTGCTTCCGCCCCGTCTGTCTCTTCTTTGGGCCTCATGGATGACGCCTGTTAGAGCCGACTGCGCATGCGTCATCCATGAGGCCCGACGGGGCGGAGGAAGAAGGCGGCGCTGGCTATGGGAACAGGTAGGAGACGAATAGCCTTTTTTTAAGGCTATTCCGACGTGGTCAGAGGAAAGAACTTCTTTTAATGGTAGAATCCCTTTAACTCCTCGCGTGCCGAGCGCTTCCATTCATTTCAATAGAAGCGGGGGGTTAAGCGGCCGCCGGCAAAGTCCTTCTTCACAGCGCTGTGCTGTGAGAGCCGGGGGGAACGCCCCCTCCCTCTCCGGGGAGTTCCCCCCGGCTCGCACAGCGAGCCCCGTGTTTCCCCAATACGGTAGTAACACCCCCCCCCCCCCGAAAGTAAGACAGTGTCTTACATTATTTTTACCCTGAAAGTCCCACTATGTCTTACTTTCGGGGTATGTCTTACATAAGCCGACCTCCCTAAAACCCCCCGCTACGTCTTACTATCGGGTAAACACGCTAGCAGTCCAGGTTTCTTATTCATGACTGGCAGGACATGTAATGGCTACCGGTGGGAGAATTGGGCTAGCCTCCAGGGAGCATAGACATCTAATGGCTACTGTCAGACACACAGGTAAGCCACTAATGGTCTGAGCAGAGACGGGGTATAATGGAGGGGTCAGCTGTGTCTGGGGGGTGGAAAAGGAACCTTGGAGCCTCTTGTGCTTGTCAGTAGCCACCTGACCACATGGTCGCCATATGTGCGCGCCCTCATGTCATACCTGACCCCCAACACCAGATCCTCCTGCTCCTCTCCGTCCATCTTCCAAATGAGAAAGCAGTCAGTGATCTCTCACCAAGAGGTACACTACCCAAAAGTATCCAGAGACCCTCTTTCATGGTAAGACTCCGAGTCTATCAGACCACCCCTGTAATACCGTACACATCCGCCTGAGATATAACCGCAGCAGTCTGACACTTCTATCTTGGTGCGGTACGTCTGTGATGGCGCCAGCGCTAAACACTCTTGTCATACCTAGAACAAGGAGCCAGGTCGTAAATGTCGTGAGACCAGCCGTTCACTTTATGGAAACTCCAAGGGTCCTGCAAGCTGTGGCGGCCATAGCTGTCGGCCGGTTTCTCTACCTCGTGAGTCCTGAGGTGGCGGTTCAGGTGGCCCTTGTGCCCGAAGCGCTTGCCGCACTCGGAGCACACAAAGGGCTTCTCCCCCGTGTGAATTCGCTGGTGTACGATCAGGTTGGAGTTGTTGGTAAAACATTTGCTGCAGACGGGGCAAACAAAGAGTTTCTCCCCCGTGTGGATCCTCTGATGGATGACCAGGCTGGACTTGTAGAAGAATAATTTGCCGCACTGCGGACAGGACACTTTGCTTCCGTTGTGCATCGCTTGGTGCTTGACCAGGCCGAAGTGGGAGGTGAAGCTTTTGTCGCAGGTGGAGCAGACGTACATCCCCTCCGCCACCGGGACGGGCGGGCGAGTTGTGCACGGCACGTGTTCGGGGGTTTTATTCCAATCCCTGTAGATTGTTGGAGAAATGATTTTGATCTCCGCCGCCCCTTTAATACTGTTCATTGGCTGGGCGGGGGCGGGGGGGTGCAGCCTCTCTATACAGTCTGTGGGGATGTAGAGTTCATAGCCCTCTCCCTGAGGGATGGGTTCCACCTTAACCTCAGGGGTATGCTGTTCCTGCGCGCGATCGGGTTGCGTGTACATTGACGCACTGAGACTGTTCTCTTCTTCAGGCTCCTTCTTAATATGATCCAGCGTGTACGGCGGCGTGCGGCCCGCTGCATAAGTATTAGCGCCCGTTTCGTTTGTTTTCTGCCATGATTCCTGATTGGGTCTATAATCGTCAGCTTCCATGGGGTCGGCCTCCTCCTTAATAGACGTGTACCCATACTGTGCATAAGACGTGCCCATTACAGTATCTAGGGGGGGTTCTACAATACAAGACGAGACCACCGGAGGACTAGACGTGACCCCTCCATTGTCTCCTGTAGAGCTTCCGCCAGGACTCGAAGATGTCTGAGCATTGGGTGTCTGCGTCTCATTACCTGACAGGCGTGGATCCGAGGACGAATACGTGACATCACCAGTAACGTTCCCCTCTAGATTCATGGAGGACTCACTAGTGATGGCGGAGTGTTCTGGCCTCTTCTCACCAGACAAGTCCTTATAGGAAGCCATTCTCTCCTTGTGTTTGCTGGTGGACTTGGCCCGTCTTCTCCTGGGTTTCCTCCATTTTGGAGCCTTCTTGCCTGCCTTAGCTTGTACCTCACTTGCCTCCTTATTTCGGCAGGGTGGTGAAGGTGAACCTGGGTCATCTTCTACTTCGGGCTCTTCCCTGTTAAAATCTACAAGAAAGGAAAGTACGTGACTATAAAGATGAATGACATGAACATTGGTAATGCGATTCTTCTCACAAAGATTTACTCATGACCGATCACTAGAGATGAGCGAACAGTAAAATAGTCGATATTCGTTCCAAATAGCTGCTCAATATTGGACTATTCAAACGAATATGGAACCCCATTATAGTCTATGGGAGAAAATGCTTCGTTTCAGGGGATCCCACCATTCACCTCAGGAGAGTCACCAAGTCCACTATGACATCCCAGGAAATGATGCCAACACCTCTGCAATGTAACTGGGACAGCAGGGGCCGCATGTCTGGGGGCATCTAACAAGCCCAAGTCACTGTATTATGTCGGGATCCCTGTCAGCTTGTGATATGCGGGAGCTGACTTTTTCCCATAGGAATGCATTGACCAGTGTAGATTGGCCGAATGTCATACAGAAGTACAGCATTCGGCCAATCAACGCTGGTTCTGCCGGAGGCTCGTCTGTGAGGAGGCGGAGTCTAAGATCGGACCAGAATGGAGACTGTTGTGGACCGATCTTAGACCCCGCCTCCACCGGCAGAACCAGCGTTGATTGGCCAAATGCTATAGCATTCGGCCAATCAACGCTGGTCAGTGCATTCCTATGCCGAGATGTAGCAGTGCTGGCACTGCTACACCGGAGATGAAGTAGAGCTGAGTGTGCGCTAAACCCTGCTGCACACTCAGTTCTGCTGCATCGGACTGCTACATCGGGCCATGTGTTCAGCTGGGCTACTCCAGAGATGCAGCCAAGCAGAGCGCACTCCCAGCACTGCTATATTGGAGATGAAGCAGAGCTGGCCGTTGGCTGAGCTCGGCTACTCTGGAGTAGCCAAGCTGAGCGCACGGCCTGATGTAGCAGTGTCCAATGTAGCAGAGCTGAGTGTGTGCTGAACCATTCTGCACACTCAGCTCTGCTGCATCTCTGTGTGTGCTGAGCTCTGCCGCTTCTGCGCTGTCAGCACTGCTACATCTGAGATCGGACCACAATGGAAACTGCTGTGGACGGATCTTAGACTCCGCCTCCTCTGGCAGAACCAGCGTTGATTGGCCGAATGCTATACTCTGTATGACATTCGGCCAATCAAGGCTGGTCAATGCATTCCTATGAGAAAAAGTCAGCTCCGGCATATCACAAGCTGACAGGGATCCCGACCAGATAGAGCCCCAAAGAGCTGGGTGAGTGACATTCCCCCTAAATAAAGGTAACCCCTAGCTAACCCTTCTGTACATCTGTCCCTGTCTCACAGTCACATAGTTCACAGTCTCATATGACCTGGATATTAAATCCCCCATTCGTATAAATTGGAGGTCACCTGATTTCGGCCGCCAATTACTTTTTCCAATTTTTTTTCGATGCCTCCGTTTTCCTACTTCCTGTCCCACCTCCCCTGCGCAGTTATTGGTGCAAAAAAACGCGCCAGGGAATTTTTACTGCATTTGCCTCGTGGTATTTGATTGGAATTGAATACCTCGAACGGCCTGATATTCGATGGAACGGTGTTGGTTCATCTCTACCGATCACCAATAATAATGTATATACCGTATACCAGTCACTGGAGATCACTGACCTTTACCAGTGCCAATGTCTTCCATCAGGACGTCCTTGTACAGGTCCTTGTGTCCTTCTACATACTCCCACTCCTCCATGGTGAAACTGAGCGTGACGTCCTCGTATCTTATAGGAACCTGAGGACACAATGACACCGCCATCACCAGACACGTCCCCCCTCGTGTTACTCTCTAATACCCCCGGACCCCCGGCAGCAGCGCTCACCTCTCCGCTCAGCAGCTCAGTGATCTTGTTGGTCAGCTCCAGGATCTTCTGGTCATTGCTCCTCTCCTGTACCGGTGATGATGGCTCCATAGCGAGACTCTGGGATCTGTGGGGTCTCCCCAATTTATGAGCCGCATTGCTTCTGGTGACGGGCAGAGTCGGAGTGTGTACAGGGGCATAATCCTGCAGATACAGATAGAAAACTTAGAGCATTGCAGAGTTAGACATTGCTGATCTATCCTTAGGTTATCCGTATCTGATCAGTTTGGGTCCAACACCCCGTGGTCATAGATAAGGCACACAGAGCCCTCACCTCTCCAGTCAGCAGATAGATGATCTCCAGCGTCAGCTTCAATATTCTCTCCGTCATGTGATCCCCGTCCTTATCCATCCTCAATATCGTTGACTAGAAGTCATGGGAAGACCTATGAGGAGACGAACAATAGTCCGATGTCATACAGAAGTCTTCAGCCCCCCTATAGCCATACTTGGTCTTTAGCGCTCGGTCTGCACCAGCTTTGCACATCTAGAGACGATTCTGTTCTTCGCTGCGATGGGGTGTGAGAGCAATGCAAGTTTGGTGGATGTGAAGAAGCTAATAAACTAATGGGGGGGGGGGGGGGGGGACATCTTTGTGATTAATTTTAGCGGGGGGTCGTTCCTGTTGCCATAACTTACTTCACCAGAACCTTCACCAACTAATCCTGGACTGCAATGAGAACTGGCTGAATCTGGCACGGCCCACAAAGATGTCCCAGCCCCCCCAATTCTCACTCCTGTCACATCCTCCTCCAACTCACCCCCCATTTTAACAGTCCTGCCAAATAACGCCCCCTCCCCCCCCCACACACACACATTCTGCCTTAGCCTTGTGTTACTGCTCCTGAACCTCTGATGGTCTGGTGCTGTATTATGGAGCTGTGCGGACAATGAAGTGTCTATCAATTTACAGGGAAAGCTCAGGGGGTTGTAGCGACCATTAGTCCATATATGAGACACTGCTGTGACTACTGGGAAACCTCAGGGGGTTGTAGTGACCATTGGTCCATATATAAGACACTGCTGTGACTACTGGGAAGGCTCAGGGGGTTGTAGTGACCATTGGTCCATATATAAGACACTGCTGTGACTACTGGGAAGGCTCAGGGGGTTGTAGTGACCATTGGTCCATATATAAGACACTGCTGTGACTACTGGGAAGGCTCAGGGGGTTGTAGTGACCATTGGTCCATATATGAGACACTGCTGTGACTACTGGGAAGGCTCAGGGGGTTGTAGCGACCATTAGTCCATATATGAGACACTGCTGTGACTACTGGGAAACCTCAGGGGGTTGTAGTGACCATTGGTCCATATATGAGACACTGCTGTGACTACTGGGAAGGCTCAGGGGGTTGTAGTGACCATTGGTCCATATATGAGACACTGCTGTGACTACTGGGAAAGCTCAGGGGGTTGTAGTGACCATTGGTCCATATATGAGACACTGCTGTGACTACTGGGAAACCTCAGGGGGTTGTAGTGACCATTGGTCCATATATAAGACACTGCTGTGACTACTGGGAAGGCTCAGGGGGTTGTAGAGGCCATTGGTCCATATATGAGACACTGCTGTGACTACTGGGAAGGCTCAGGGCGTTGTAGAGGCCATTGGTCCATATATGAGACACTGCTGTGACTACTGGGAAGGCTCAGGGGGTTGTAGAGGCCATTGGTCCATATATGAGACACTGCTGTGACTACTGGGAAAGCTCAGGGGGTTGTAGTGACCATTGGTCCATATATGAGACACTGCTGTGACTACTGGGAAGGCTCAGGGGGTTGTAGTGACCATTGGTCCATATATGAGACACTGCTGTGACTACTGGGAAGGCTCAGGGGGTTGTAGTGACCATTGGTCCATATATGAGACACTGCTGTGACTACTGGGAAGGCTCAGGGGGTTGTAGTGACCATTGGTCCATATATGAGACACTGCTGTGACTACTGGGAAGGCTCAGGGGGTTGTAGTGACCATTGGTCCATATATAAGACACTGCTGTGACTACTGGGAAGGCTCAGGGGGTTGTAGTGACCATTGGTCCATATATGAGACACTGCTGTGACTACTGGGAAGGCTCAGGGGGTTGTAGTGACCATTGGTCCATCTTTGAGACACTGCTGTGACTACTGGGAAAGCTCAGGGGGTTGTAGTGACCATTGGTCCATATATAAGACACTGCTGTGACTACTGGGAAGGCACAGGGGGTTGTAGTGACCATTAGTCCATATATGAGACACTGCTGTGACTACTGGGAAAGCTCAGGGGGTTGTAGTGACCATTAGTCCATATATGAGACACTGCTGTGACTACTGGGAAAGCTCAGGGGGTTGTAGTGACCATTGGTCCATATATAAGACACTGCTGTGACTACTGGGAAGGCTCAGGGGGTTGTAGTGACCATTGGTCCATATATGAGACACTGCTGTGACTACTGGGAAGGCTGAGGGGGTTGTAGTGACCATTGGTCCATATATAAGACACTGCTGTGACTACTGGGAAAGCTCAGGGGGTTGTAGTGATCATTGGTCCATATATGAGACACCGCTGTGACTACTGGGAAGGCTCAGGGGGTTGTAGTGACCATTGGTCCATATATAAGACACTGCTGTGACTACTGGGAAAGCTCAGGGGGTTGTAGTGACCATTGGTCCATCTTTGAGACACTGCTGTGACTACTGGGAAACCTCAGGGGGTTGTAGTGATCATTGGTCCATATATGAGACACTGCTGTGACTACTGGGAAACCTCAGGGGGTTGTAGTGACCATTGGTCCATCTTTGAGACACTGCTGTGACTACTGGGAAAGCTCAGGGGGCTGTAGTGACCATTAGTCCATATATGAGACACTGCTGTGACTACTGGGAAGGCTCAGGGGGTTGTAGTGACCATTAGTCCATATATGAGACACTGCTGTGACTACTGGGAAAGCTCAGGGGGTTGTAGTGACCATTAGTCCATATATGAGACACTGCTGTGACTACTGGGAAAGCTCAGGGGGTTGTAGTGACCATTGGTCCATATATAAGACACTGCTGTGACTACTGGGAAGGCTCAGGGGGTTGTAGTGACCATTGGTCCATATATGAGACACTGCTGTGACTACTGGGAAGGCTGAGGGGGTTGTAGTGACCATTGGTCCATATATAAGACACTGCTGTGACTACTGGGAAAGCTCAGGGGGTTGTAGTGATCATTGGTCCATATATGAGACACCGCTGTGACTACTGGGAAGGCTCAGGGGGTTGTAGTGACCATTGGTCCATATATAAGACACTGCTGTGACTACTGGGAAAGCTCAGGGGGTTGTAGTGACCATTGGTCCATCTTTGAGACACTGCTGTGACTACTGGGAAACCTCAGGGGGTTGTAGTGATCATTGGTCCATATATGAGACACTGCTGTGACTACTGGGAAACCTCAGGGGGTTGTAGTGACCATTGGTCCATCTTTGAGACACTGCTGTGACTACTGGGAAAGCTCAGGGGGTTGTAGTGACCATTAGTCCATATATGAGACACTGCTGTGACTACTGGGAAGGCTCAGGGGGTTGTAGTGACCATTGGTCCATATATGAGACACTGCTGTGACTACTGGAAAGGCTCAGGGGGTTGTAGTGCCCATTGGTCCATATATGAGACACTGCTGTGACTACTGGGAAACCTCAGGGGGTTGTAGTGACCATTGGTCCATATATAAGACACTGCTATGACTACTGGGAAGACTCAGGGGGTTGTAGTGACCATTGGTCCATATATGAGACACTGCTGTGACTACTGGGAAGGCTCAGGGGGTTGTAGTGACCATTGGTCCATCTTTGAGACACTGCTGTGACTACTGGGAAACCTCAGGGGGTTGTAGTGACCATTGGTCCATATATAAGACACTGCTGTGACTACTGGGAAGGCTCAGGGGGTTGTAGTGACCATTGGTCCATATATAAGACACTGCTGTGACTACTGGGAAGGCTCAGGGGGTTGTAGTGACCATTGGTCCATATATGAGACACTGCTGTGACTACTGGGAAGGCTCAGGGGGTTGTAGTGACCATTGGTCCATATATGAGACACTGCTGTGACTACTGGGAAAGCTGAGGGGGTTGTAGTGACCACTGGTCCATATATGAGACACTGCTGTGACTACTGGGAAAGCTCAGGGGGTTGTAGTGACCATTAGTTCATATATAAGACACTGCTGTGACTACTGGGAAAGCTCAGAGGGTTGTAGTGACCATTGGTCCATATATGAGACACTGCTGTGACTACTGGGAAAGCTCAGGGGGTTGTAGTGACCATTGGTCCATCTTTGAGACACTGCTGTGACTACTGGGAAAGCTCAGGGGGTTGTAGTGACCATTAGTCCATATATGAGACACTGCTGTGACTACTGGGAAAGCTCAGGGGGTTGTAGTGACCATTAGTCCATATATGAGACACTGCTGTGACTACTGGGAAGGCTCAGGGGGTTGTAGTGACCATTGGTCCATATATGAGACACTGCTGTGACTACTGGGAAGGCTCAGGGGGTTGTAGTGACCATTGGTCCATATATGAGACACTGCTGTGACTACTGGGAAAGCTCAGGGGGTTGTAGCGACCATTGGTCCATATATGAGACACTGCTGTGACTACTGGGAAAGCTCAGGGGGTTGTAGCGACCATTGGTCCATATATGAGACACTGCTGTGACTACTGGGAAACCTCAGGGGGTTGTAGCGACCATTGGTCCATATATGAGACACTGCTGTGACTACTGGGAAGGCTCAGGGGGTTGTAGTGACCATTGGTCCATCTTTGAGACACTGCTGTGACTACTGGGAAACCTCAGGGGGTTGTAGCGACCATTGGTCCATATATGAGACACTGCTGTGACTACTGGGAAGGCTCAGGGGGTTGTAGAGGCCATTGGTCCATATATGAGACACTGCTGTGACTACTGGGAAGGCTCAGGGGGTTGTAGTGACCATTGGTCCATATATGAGACACTGCTGTGACTACTGGGAAGGCTCAGGGGGTTGTAGAGGCCATTGGTCCATATATGAGACACTGCTGTGACTACTGGGAAGGCTCAGGGGGTTGTAGTGACCATTGGTCCATATATGAGACACTGCTGTGACTACTGGGAAGGCTCAGGGGGTTGTAGAGGCCATTGGTCCATATATGAGACACTGCTGTGACTACTGGGAAGGCTCAGGGGGTTGTAGTGACCATTGGTCCATATATGAGACACTGCTGTGACTACTGGGAAGGCTCAGGGGGTTGTAGAGGCCATTGGTCCATATATGAGACACTGCTGTGACTACTGGGAAGGCTCAGGGGGTTGTAGTGACCATTGGTCCATATATGAGACACTGCTGTGACTACTGGGAAAGCTCAGGGGGTTGTAGTGACCATTGGTCCATATATGAGACACTGCTGTGACTACTGGGAAGGCTCAGGGGGTTGTAGTGACCATTGGTCCATATATGAGACACTGCTGTGACTACTGGGAAGGCTCAGGGGGTTGTAGTGATCATTGGTCCATATATGAGACACTGCTGTGACTACTGGGAAAGCTCAGGGGGGTGTAGTGACCATTGGTCCATATATGAGACACTGCTGTGACTACTGGGAAGGCTCAGGGGGTTGTAGTGACCATTGGTCTATATACGAGACACTGCTGTGACTACTGGGAAAGCTCAGGGGGCTGTAGTGACCATTGGTCCATATATGAGACACTGCTGTGACTACTGGGAAACCTCAGGGGGTTGTAGTGACCATTGGTCCATCTTTGAGACACTGCTGTGACTACTGGGAAAGCTCAGGGGGTTGTAGTGACCATTAGTCCATATATGAGACACTGCTGTGACTACTGGGAAGGCTCAGGGGGTTGTAGTGACCATTAGTCCATATATGAGACACTGCTGTGACTACTGGGAAAGCTCAGGGGGTTGTAGTGACCATTAGTCCATATATGAGACACTGCTGTGACTACTGGGAAAGCTCAGGGGGTTGTAGTGACCATTGGTCCATATATAAGACACTGCTGTGACTACTGGGAAGGCTCAGGGGGTTGTAGTGACCATTGGTCCATATATGAGACACTGCTGTGACTACTGGGAAGGCTGAGGGGGTTGTAGTGACCATTGGTCCATATATAAGACACTGCTGTGACTACTGGGAAAGCTCAGGGGGTTGTAGTGATCATTGGTCCATATATGAGACACCGCTGTGACTACTGGGAAGGCTCAGGGGGTTGTAGTGACCATTGGTCCATATATAAGACACTGCTGTGACTACTGGGAAAGCTCAGGGGGTTGTAGTGACCATTGGTCCATCTTTGAGACACTGCTGTGACTACTGGGAAACCTCAGGGGGTTGTAGTGATCATTGGTCCATATATGAGACACTGCTGTGACTACTGGGAAACCTCAGGGGGTTGTAGTGACCATTGGTCCATCTTTGAGACACTGCTGTGACTACTGGGAAAGCTCAGGGGGTTGTAGTGACCATTAGTCCATATATGAGACACTGCTGTGACTACTGGGAAGGCTCAGGGGGTTGTAGTGACCATTGGTCCATATATGAGACACTGCTGTGACTACTGGGAAGGCTCAGGGGGTTGTAGTGCCCATTGGTCCATATATGAGACACTGCTGTGACTACTGGGAAACCTCAGGGGGTTGTAGTGACCATTGGTCCATATATAAGACACTGCTATGACTACTGGGAAGACTCAGGGGGTTGTAGTGACCATTGGTCCATATATGAGACACTGCTGTGACTACTGGGAAGGCTCAGGGGGTTGTAGTGACCATTGGTCCATCTTTGAGACACTGCTGTGACTACTGGGAAACCTCAGGGGGTTGTAGTGACCATTGGTCCATATATAAGACACTGCTGTGACTACTGGGAAGGCTCAGGGGGTTGTAGTGACCATTGGTCCATATATAAGACACTGCTGTGACTACTGGGAAGGCTCAGGGGGTTGTAGTGACCATTGGTCCATATATGAGACACTGCTGTGACTACTGGGAAGGCTCAGGGGGTTGTAGTGACCATTGGTCCATATATGAGACACTGCTGTGACTACTGGGAAAGCTGAGGGGGTTGTAGTGACCACTGGTCCATATATGAGACACTGCTGTGACTACTGGGAAAGCTCAGGGGGTTGTAGTGACCATTAGTTCATATATAAGACACTGCTGTGACTACTGGGAAAGCTCAGAGGGTTGTAGTGACCATTGGTCCATATATGAGACACTGCTGTGACTACTGGGAAAGCTCAGGGGGTTGTAGTGACCATTGGTCCATCTTTGAGACACTGCTGTGACTACTGGGAAAGCTCAGGGGGTTGTAGTGACCATTAGTCCATATATGAGACACTGCTGTGACTACTGGGAAAGCTCAGGGGGTTGTAGTGACCATTAGTCCATATATGAGACACTGCTGTGACTACTGGGAAGGCTCAGGGGGTTGTAGTGACCATTGGTCCATATATGAGACACTGCTGTGACTACTGGGAAGGCTCAGGGGGTTGTAGTGACCATTGGTCCATATATGAGACACTGCTGTGACTACTGGGAAAGCTCAGGGGGTTGTAGCGACCATTGGTCCATATATGAGACACTGCTGTGACTACTGGGAAAGCTCAGGGGGTTGTAGCGACCATTGGTCCATATATGAGACACTGCTGTGACTACTGGGAAACCTCAGGGGGTTGTAGCGACCATTGGTCCATATATGAGACACTGCTGTGACTACTGGGAAGGCTCAGGGGGTTGTAGTGACCATTGGTCCATCTTTGAGACACTGCTGTGACTACTGGGAAACCTCAGGGGGTTGTAGCGACCATTGGTCCATATATGAGACACTGCTGTGACTACTGGGAAGGCTCAGGGGGTTGTAGAGGCCATTGGTCCATATATGAGACACTGCTGTGACTACTGGGAAGGCTCAGGGGGTTGTAGTGACCATTGGTCCATATATGAGACACTGCTGTGACTACTGGGAAGGCTCAGGGGGTTGTAGAGGCCATTGGTCCATATATGAGACACTGCTGTGACTACTGGGAAGGCTCAGGGGGTTGTAGTGACCATTGGTCCATATATGAGACACTGCTGTGACTACTGGGAAGGCTCAGGGGGTTGTAGAGGCCATTGGTCCATATATGAGACACTGCTGTGACTACTGGGAAGGCTCAGGGGGTTGTAGTGACCATTGGTCCATATATGAGACACTGCTGTGACTACTGGGAAGGCTCAGGGGGTTGTAGAGGCCATTGGTCCATATATGAGACACTGCTGTGACTACTGGGAAGGCTCAGGGGGTTGTAGTGACCATTGGTCCATATATGAGACACTGCTGTGACTACTGGGAAAGCTCAGGGGGTTGTAGTGACCATTGGTCCATATATGAGACACTGCTGTGACTACTGGGAAGGCTCAGGGGGTTGTAGTGACCATTGGTCCATATATGAGACACTGCTGTGACTACTGGGAAGGCTCAGGGGGTTGTAGTGATCATTGGTCCATATATGAGACACTGCTGTGACTACTGGGAAAGCTCAGGGGGGTGTAGTGACCATTGGTCCATATATGAGACACTGCTGTGACTACTGGGAAGGCTCAGGGGGTTGTAGTGACCATTGGTCTATATACGAGACACTGCTGTGACTACTGGGAAAGCTCAGGGGGCTGTAGTGACCATTGGTCCATATATGAGATACTGCTGTGACTACTGGGAAAGCTCAGGGGGTTGTAGTGACCATTGGTCCATATATGAGACACTGCTGTGACTACTGGGAAGGCTCAGGGGGTTGTAGAGGCCATTGGTCCATATATGAGACACTGCTGTGACTACTGGGAAGGCTCAGGGGGTTGTAGTGACCATTGGTCCATATATGAGACACTGCTGTGACTACTGGGAAGGCTCAGGGGGTTGTAGTGACCATTGGTCCATCTTTGAGACACTGCTGTGACTACTGGGAAAGCTCAGGGGGTTGTAGTGACCATTGGTCCATATATGAGACACTGCTGTGACTACTGGGAAGGCTCAGGGGGTTGTAGTGACCATTGGTCCATATATGAGACACTGCTATGACTACTGGGAAGGCTCAGGGGGTTGTAGAGGCCATTGGTCCATATATGAGACACTGCTGTGACTACTGGGAAAGCTCAGGAGGTTGTAGTGACCATTGGTCCATATATAAGACACTGCTGTGACTACTGGGAAAGCTCAGGGGGTTGTAGTGATCATTGGTCCATATATGAGACACTGCTGTGACTACTGGGAAGGCTCAGGGGGTTGTAGTGACCATTGGTCCATATATGAGACACTGCTGTGACTACTGGGAAAGCTCAGGGGGTTGTAGTGACCATTGGTCCATATATGAGACACTGCTGTGACTACTGGGAAGGCTCAGGGGGTTGTAGTGACCATTGGTCCATATATAAGACACTGCTGTGACTACTGGGAAAGCTCAGGGGGTTGTAGTGATCATTGGTCCATATATGAGACACTGCTGTGACTACTGGGAAGGCTCAGGGGGTTGTAGTGACCATTGGTCCATATATGAGACACTGCTGTGACTACTGGGAAAGCTCAGGGGGTTGTAGTGACCATTGGTCCATATATGAGACACTGCTGTGACTACTGGGAAAGCTCAGGGGGTTGTAGTGACCATTGGTCCATCTTTGAGACACTGCTGTGACTACTGGGAAACCTCAGGGGGTTGTAGTGACCATTGGTCCATATATGAGACACTGCTGTGACTACTGGGAAAGCTCAGGGGGTTGTAGTGATCATTGGTCCATATATGAGACACTGCTGTGACTACTGGGAAACCTCAGGGGGTTGTAGTGACCATTGGTCCATCTTTGAGACACTGCTGTGACTACTGGGAAAGCTCAGGGGGTTGTATTGACCATTAGTCCATATATGAGACACTGCTGTGACTACTGGGAAGGCTCAGGGGGTTGTAGTGACCATTGGTCCATATATGAGACACTGCTGTGACTACTGGGAAGGCTCAGGGGGTTGTAGTGCCCATTGGTCCATATATGAGACACTGCTGTGACTACTGGGAAACCTCAGGGGGTTGTAGTGACCATTGGTCCATATATAAGACACTGCTATGACTACTGGGAAGGCTCAGGGGGTTGTAGTGACCATTGGTCCATATATGAGACACTGCTGTGACTACTGGGAAGGCTCAGGGGGTTGTAGTGACCATTGGTCCATCTTTGAGACACTGCTGTGACTACTGGGAAACCTCAGGGGGTTGTAGTGACCATTGGTCCATATATAAGACACTGCTGTGACTACTGGGAAGGCTCAGGGGGTTGTAGTGACCATTGGTCCATATATAAGACACTGCTGTGACTACTGGGAAGGCTCAGGGGGTTGTAGTGACCATTGGTCCATATATGAGACACTGCTGTGACTACTGGGAAGGCTCAGGGGGTTGTAGTGACCATTGGTCCATATATGAGACACTGCTGTGACTACTGGGAAGGCTCAGGGGGTTGTAGTGACCATTGGTCCATATATGAGACACTGCTGTGACTACTGGGAAAGCTGAGGGGGTTGTAGTGACCACTGGTCCATATATGAGACACTGCTGTGACTACTGGGAAAGCTCAGGGGGTTGTAGTGACCATTAGTTCATATATGAGACACTGCTGTGACTACTGGGAAAGCTCAGGGGGTTGTAGTGACCATTGGTCCATATATGAGACACTGCTGTGACTACTGGGAAAGCTCAGGGGGTTGTAGTGACCATTGGTCCATCTTTGAGACACTGCTGTGACTACTGGGAAAGCTCAGGGGGTTGTAGTGACCATTAGTCCATATATGAGACACTGCTGTGACTACTGGGAAAGCTCAGGGGGTTGTAGTGACCATTAGTCCATATATGAGACACTGCTGTGACTACTGGGAAGGCTCAGGGGGTTGTAGTGACCATTGGTCCATATATGAGACACTGCTGTGACTACTGGGAAGGCTCAGGGGGTTGTAGTGACCATTGGTCCATATATGAGACACTGCTGTGACTACTGGGAAAGCTCAGGGGGTTGTAGCGACCATTGGTCCATATATGAGACACTGCTGTGACTACTGGGAAAGCTCAGGGGGTTGTAGCGACCATTGGTCCATATATGAGACACTGCTGTGACTACTGGGAAACCTCAGGGGGTTGTAGCGACCATTGGTCCATATATGAGACACTGCTGTGACTACTGGGAAGGCTCAGGGGGTTGTAGTGACCATTGGTCCATCTTTGAGACACTGCTGTGACTACTGGGAAGGCTCAGGGGGTTGTAGTGACCATTGGTCCATATATGAGACACTGCTGTGACTACTGGGAAGGCTCAGGGGGTTGTAGAGGCCATTGGTCCATATATGAGACACTGCTGTGACTACTGGGAAGGCTCAGGGGGTTGTAGTGACCATTGGTCCATATATGAGACACTGCTGTGACTACTGGGAAAGCTCAGGGGGTTGTAGTGATCATTGGTCCATATATGAGACACTGCTGTGACTACTGGGAAACCTCAGGGGGTTGTAGTGACCATTGGTCCATCTTTGAGACACTGCTGTGACTACTGGGAAAGCTCAGGGGGTTGTAGTGACCATTAGTCCATATATGAGACACTGCTGTGACTACTGGGAAGGCTCAGGGGGTTGTAGTGACCATTGGTCCATATATGAGACACTGCTGTGACTACTGGGAAGGCTCAGGGGGTTGTAGTGCCCATTGGTCCATATATGAGACACTGCTGTGACTACTGGGAAACCTCAGGGGGTTGTAGTGACCATTGGTCCATATATAAGACACTGCTATGACTACTGGGAAGGCTCAGGGGGTTGTAGTGACCATTGGTCCATATATGAGACACTGCTTTGACTACTGGGAAGGCTCAGGGGGTTGTAGTGACCATTGGTCCATCTTTGAGACACTGCTGTGACTACTGGGAAACCTCAGGGGGTTGTAGTGACCATTGGTCCATATATAAGACACTGCTGTGACTACTGGGAAGGCTCAGGGGGTTGTAGTGACCATTGGTCCATATATAAGACACTGCTGTGACTACTGGGAAGGCTCAGGGGGTTGTAGTGACCATTGGTCCATATATGAGACACTGCTGTGACTACTGGGAAGGCTCAGGGGGTTGTAGTGACCATTGGTCCATATATGAGACACTGCTGTGACTACTGGGAAAGCTGAGGGGGTTGTAGTGACCACTGGTCCATATATGAGACACTGCTGTGACTACTGGGAAAGCTTAGGGGGTTGTAGTGACCATTAGTTCATATATGAGACACTGCTGTGACTACTGGGAAAGCTCAGGGGGTTGTAGTGACCATTGGTCCATATATGAGACACTGCTGTGACTACTGGGAAAGCTCAGGGGGTTGTAGTGACCATTGGTCCATCTTTGAGACACTGCTGTGACTACTGGGAAAGCTCAGGGGGTTGTAGTGACCATTAGTCCATATATGAGACACTGCTGTGACTACTGGGAAAGCTCAGGGGGTTGTAGTGACCATTGGTCCATATATGAGACACTGCTGTGACTACTGGGAAGGCTCAGGGGGTTGTAGTGACCATTGGTCCATATATGAGACACTGCTGTGACTACTGGGAAGGCTCAGGGGGTTGTAGTGACCATTGGTCCATATATGAGACACTGCTGTGACTACTGGGAAAGCTGAGGGGGTTGTAGTGACCACTGGTCCATATATGAGACACTGCTGTGACTACTGGGAAAGCTCAGGGGGTTGTAGTGACCATTAGTTCATATATGAGACACTGCTGTGACTACTGGGAAAGCTCAGGGGGTTGTAGTGACCATTGGTCCATATATGAGACACTGCTGTGACTACTGGGAAAGCTCAGGGGGTTGTAGTGACCATTGGTCCATCTTTGAGACACTGCTGTGACTACTGGGAAAGCTCAGGGGGTTGTAGTGACCATTAGTCCATATATGAGACACTGCTGTGACTACTGGGAAAGCTCAGGGGGTTGTAGTGACCATTAGTCCATATATGAGACACTGCTGTGACTACTGGGAAGGCTCAGGGGGTTGTAGTGACCATTGGTCCATATATGAGACACTGCTGTGACTACTGGGAAGGCTCAGGGGGTTGTAGTGACCATTGGTCCATATATGAGACACTGCTGTGACTACTGGGAAAGCTCAGGGGGTTGTAGCGACCATTGGTCCATATATGAGACACTGCTGTGACTACTGGGAAAGCTCAGGGGGTTGTAGCGACCATTGGTCCATATATGAGACACTGCTGTGACTACTGGGAAACCTCAGGGGGTTGTAGCGACCATTGGTCCATATATGAGACACTGCTGTGACTACTGGGAAGGCTCAGGGGGTTGTAGTGACCATTGGTCCATCTTTGAGACACTGCTGTGACTACTGGGAAGGCTCAGGGGGTTGTAGTGACCATTGGTCCATATATGAGACACTGCTGTGACTACTGGGAAGGCTCAGGGGGTTGTAGAGGCCATTGGTCCATATATGAGACACTGCTGTGACTACTGGGAAGGCTCAGGGGGTTGTAGTGACCATTGGTCCATATATGAGACACTGCTGTGACTACTGGGAAAGCTCAGGGGGTTGTAGTGATCATTGGTCCATATATGAGACACTGCTGTGACTACTGGGAAACCTCAGGGGGTTGTAGTGACCATTGGTCCATCTTTGAGACACTGCTGTGACTACTGGGAAAGCTCAGGGGGTTGTAGTGACCATTAGTCCATATATGAGACACTGCTGTGACTACTGGGAAGGCTCAGGGGGTTGTAGTGACCATTGGTCCATATATGAGACACTGCTGTGACTACTGGGAAGGCTCAGGGGGTTGTAGTGCCCATTGGTCCATATATGAGACACTGCTGTGACTACTGGGAAACCTCAGGGGGTTGTAGTGACCATTGGTCCATATATAAGACACTGCTATGACTACTGGGAAGGCTCAGGGGGTTGTAGTGACCATTGGTCCATATATGAGACACTGCTGTGACTACTGGGAAGGCTCAGGGGGTTGTAGTGACCATTGGTCCATCTTTGAGACACTGCTGTGACTACTGGGAAACCTCAGGGGGTTGTAGTGACCATTGGTCCATATATAAGACACTGCTGTGACTACTGGAAGGCTCAGGGGGTTGTAGTGACCATTGGTCCATATATAAGACACTGCTGTGACTACTGGGAAGGCTCAGGGGGTTGTAGTGACCATTGGTCCATATATGAGACACTGCTGTGACTACTGGGAAGGCTCAGGGGGTTGTAGTGACCATTGGTCCATATATGAGACACTGCTGTGACTACTGGGAAAGCTGAGGGGGTTGTAGTGACCACTGGTCCATATATGAGACACTGCTGTGACTACTGGGAAAGCTTAGGGGGTTGTAGTGACCATTAGTTCATATATGAGACACTGCTGTGACTACTGGGAAAGCTCAGGGGGTTGTAGTGACCATTGGTCCATATATGAGACACTGCTGTGACTACTGGGAAAGCTCAGGGGGTTGTAGTGACCATTGGTCCATCTTTGAGACACTGCTGTGACTACTGGGAAAGCTCAGGGGGTTGTAGTGACCATTAGTCCATATATGAGACACTGCTGTGACTACTGGGAAAGCTCAGGGGGTTGTAGTGACCATTGGTCCATATATGAGACACTGCTGTGACTACTGGGAAGGCTCAGGGGGTTGTAGTGACCATTGGTCCATATATGAGACACTGCTGTGACTACTGGGAAGGCTCAGGGGGTTGTAGTGACCATTGGTCCATATATGAGACACTGCTGTGACTACTGGGAAAGCCTGAGGGGGTTGTAGTGACCACTGGTCCATATATGAGACACTGCTGTGACTACTGGGAAAGCTCAGGGGGTTGTAGTGACCATTAGTTCATATATGAGACACTGCTGTGACTACTGGGAAAGCTCAGGGGGTTGTAGTGACCATTGGTCCATATATGAGACACTGCTGTGACTACTGGGAAAGCTCAGGGGGTTGTAGTGACCATTGGTCCATCTTTGAGACACTGCTGTGACTACTGGGAAAGCTCAGGGGGTTGTAGTGACCATTAGTCCATATATGAGACACTGCTGTGACTACTGGGAAAGCTCAGGGGGTTGTAGTGACCATTAGTCCATATATGAGACACTGCTGTGACTACTGGGAAGGCTCAGGGGGTTGTAGTGACCATTGGTCCATATATGAGACACTGCTGTGACTACTGGGAAGGCTCAGGGGGTTGTAGTGACCATTGGTCCATATATGAGACACTGCTGTGACTACTGGGAAAGCTCAGGGGGTTGTAGCGACCATTGGTCCATATATGAGACACTGCTGTGACTACTGGGAAAGCTCAGGGGGTTGTAGCGACCATTGGTCCATATATGAGACACTGCTGTGACTACTGGGAAACCTCAGGGGGTTGTAGCGACCATTGGTCCATATATGAGACACTGCTGTGACTACTGGGAAGGCTCAGGGGGTTGTAGTGACCATTGGTCCATCTTTGAGACACTGCTGTGACTACTGGAAGGCTCAGGGGGTTGTAGTGACCATTGGTCCATATATGAGACACTGCTGTGACTACTGGGAAGGCTCAGGGGGTTGTAGTGCCCATTGGTCCATATATGAGACACTGCTGTGACTACTGGGAAACCTCAGGGGGTTGTAGTGACCATTGGTCCATATATAAGACACTGCTATGACTACTGGGAAGGCTCAGGGGGTTGTAGTGACCATTGGTCCATATATGAGACACTGCTGTGACTACTGGGAAGGCTCAGGGGGTTGTAGTGACCATTGGTCCATCTTTGAGACACTGCTGTGACTACTGGGAAACCTCAGGGGGTTGTAGTGACCATTGGTCCATATATAAGACACTGCTGTGACTACTGGGAAGGCTCAGGGGGTTGTAGTGACCATTGGTCCATATATGAGACACTGCTGTGACTACTGGGAAAGCTCAGGGGGTTGTAGTGACCATTGGTCCATATATGAGACACTGCTGTGACTACTGGGAAGGCTCAGGGGGTTGTAGAGGCAATTGGTCCATATATGAGACACTGCTGTGACTACTGGGAAGGCTCAGGGGGTTGTAGTGACCATTGGTCCATATATGAGACACTGCTGTGACTACTGGGAAAGCTCAGGGGGTTGTAGTGACCATTGGTCCATATATGAGACACTGCTGTGACTACTGGGAAGGCTCAGGGGGTTGTAGTGACCATTGGTCCATATATGAGACACTGCTGTGACTACTGGGAAGGCTCAGGGGGTTGTAGTGACCATTGGTCCATCTTTGAGACACTGCTGTGACTACTGGGAAAGCTCAGGGGGTTGTAGTGACCATTAGTCCATATATGAGACACTGCTGTGACTACTGGGAAGGCTCAGGGGGTTGTAGTGACCATTAGTCCATATATGAGACACTGCTGTGACTACTGGGAAAGCTCAGGGGGTTGTAGTGACCATTAGTCCATATATGAGACACTGCTGTGACTACTGGGAAAGCTCAGGGGGTTGTAGTGACCATTGGTCCATATATAAGACACTGCTGTGACTACTGGGAAGGCTCAGGGGGTTGTAGTGACCATTGGTCCATATATGAGACACTGCTGTGACTACTGGGAAGGCTGAGGGGGTTGTAGTGACCATTGGTCCATATATAAGACACTGCTGTGACTACTGGGAAAGCTCAGGGGGTTGTAGTGATCATTGGTCCATATATGAGACACCGCTGTGACTACTGGGAAGGCTCAGGGGGTTGTAGTGACCATTGGTCCATATATAAGACACTGCTGTGGCTACTGGGAAAGCTCAGGGGGTTGTAGTGACCATTGGTCCATCTTTGAGACACTGCTGTGACTACTGGGAAACCTCAGGGGGTTGTAGTGATCATTGGTCCATATATGAGACACTGCTGTGACTACTGGGAAACCTCAGGGGGTTGTAGTGACCATTGGTCCATCTTTGAGACACTGCTGTGACTACTGGGAAAGCTCAGGGGGTTGTAGTGACCATTAGTCCATATATGAGACACTGCTGTGACTACTGGGAAGGCTCAGGGGGTTGTAGTGACCATTGGTCCATATATGAGACACTGCTGTGACTACTGGGAAGGCTCAGGGGGTTGTAGTGCCCATTGGTCCATATATGAGACACTGCTGTGACTACTGGGAAACCTCAGGGGGTTGTAGTGACCATTGGTCCATATATAAGACACTGCTATGACTACTGGGAAGACTCAGGGGGTTGTAGTGACCATTGGTCCATATATGAGACACTGCTGTGACTACTGGGAAGGCTCAGGGGGTTGTAGTGACCATTGGTCCATCTTTGAGACACTGCTGTGACTACTGGGAAACCTCAGGGGGTTGTAGTGACCATTGGTCCATATATAAGACACTGCTGTGACTACTGGGAAGGCTCAGGGGGTTGTAGTGACCATTGGTCCACATATAAGACACTGCTGTGACTACTGGGAAGGCTCAGGGGGTTGTAGTGACCATTGGTCCATATATGAGACACTGCTGTGACTACTGGGAAGGCTCAGGGGGTTGTAGTGACCATTGGTCCATATATGAGACACTGCTGTGACTACTGGGAAAGCTGAGGGGGTTGTAGTGACCACTGGTCCATATATGAGACACTGCTGTGACTACTGGGAAAGCTCAGGGGGTTGTAGTGACCATTAGTTCATATATAAGACACTGCTGTGACTACTGGGAAAGCTCAGAGGGTTGTAGTGACCATTGGTCCATATATGAGACACTGCTGTGACTACTGGGAAAGCTCAGGGGGTTGTAGTGACCATTGGTCCATCTTTGAGACACTGCTGTGACTACTGGGAAAGCTCAGGGGGTTGTAGTGACCATTAGTCCATATATGAGACACTGCTGTGACTACTGGGAAAGCTCAGGGGGTTGTAGTGACCATTAGTCCATATATGAGACACTGCTGTGACTACTGGGAAGGCTCAGGGGGTTGTAGTGACCATTGGTCCATATATGAGACACTGCTGTGACTACTGGGAAGGCTCAGGGGGTTGTAGTGACCATTGGTCCATATATGAGACACTGCTGTGACTACTGGGAAAGCTCAGGGGGTTGTAGCGACCATTGGTCCATATATGAGACACTGCTGTGACTACTGGGAAAGCTCAGGGGGTTGTAGCGACCATTGGTCCATATATGAGACACTGCTGTGACTACTGGGAAACCTCAGGGGGTTGTAGCGACCATTGGTCCATATATGAGACACTGCTGTGACTACTGGGAAGGCTCAGGGGGTTGTAGTGACCATTGGTCCATCTTTGAGACACTGCTGTGACTACTGGGAAACCTCAGGGGGTTGTAGCGACCATTGGTCCATATATGAGACACTGCTGTGACTACTGGGAAGGCTCAGGGGGTTGTAGAGGCCATTGGTCCATATATGAGACACTGCTGTGACTACTGGGAAGGCTCAGGGGGTTGTAGTGACCATTGGTCCATATATGAGACACTGCTGTGACTACTGGGAAGGCTCAGGGGGTTGTAGAGGCCATTGGTCCATATATGAGACACTGCTGTGACTACTGGGAAGGCTCAGGGGGTTGTAGTGACCATTGGTCCATATATGAGACACTGCTGTGACTACTGGGAAGGCTCAGGGGGTTGTAGAGGCCATTGGTCCATATATGAGACACTGCTGTGACTACTGGGAAGGCTCAGGGGGTTGTAGTGACCATTGGTCCATATATGAGACACTGCTGTGACTACTGGGAAGGCTCAGGGGGTTGTAGAGGCCATTGGTCCATATATGAGACACTGCTGTGACTACTGGGAAGGCTCAGGGGGTTGTAGTGACCATTGGTCCATATATGAGACACTGCTGTGACTACTGGGAAAGCTCAGGGGGTTGTAGTGACCATTGGTCCATATATGAGACACTGCTGTGACTACTGGGAAGGCTCAGGGGGTTGTAGTGACCATTGGTCCATATATGAGACACTGCTGTGACTACTGGGAAGGCTCAGGGGGTTGTAGTGATCATTGGTCCATATATGAGACACTGCTGTGACTACTGGGAAAGCTCAGGGGGGTGTAGTGACCATTGGTCCATATATGAGACACTGCTGTGACTACTGGGAAGGCTCAGGGGGTTGTAGTGACCATTGGTCTATATACGAGACACTGCTGTGACTACTGGGAAAGCTCAGGGGGCTGTAGTGACCATTGGTCCATATATGAGATACTGCTGTGACTACTGGGAAAGCTCAGGGGGTTGTAGTGACCATTGGTCCATATATGAGACACTGCTGTGACTACTGGGAAGGCTCAGGGGGTTGTAGAGGCCATTGGTCCATATATGAGACACTGCTGTGACTACTGGGAAGGCTCAGGGGGTTGTAGTGACCATTGGTCCATATATGAGACACTGCTGTGACTACTGGGAAGGCTCAGGGGGTTGTAGTGACCATTGGTCCATCTTTGAGACACTGCTGTGACTACTGGGAAAGCTCAGGGGGTTGTAGTGACCATTGGTCCATATATGAGACACTGCTGTGACTACTGGGAAGGCTCAGGGGGTTGTAGTGACCATTGGTCCATATATGAGACACTGCTGTGACTACTGGGAAGGCTCAGGGGGTTGTAGAGGCCATTGGTCCATATATGAGACACTGCTGTGACTACTGGGAAAGCTCAGGAGGTTGTAGTGACCATTGGTCCATATATAAGACACTGCTGTGACTACTGGGAAAGCTCAGGGGGTTGTAGTGATCATTGGTCCATATATGAGACACTGCTGTGACTACTGGGAAGGCTCAGGGGGTTGTAGTGACCATTGGTCCATATATGAGACACTGCTGTGACTACTGGGAAAGCTCAGGGGGTTGTAGTGACCATTGGTCCATATATGAGACACTGCTGTGACTACTGGGAAGGCTCAGGGGGTTGTAGTGACCATTGGTCCATATATAAGGACACTGCTGTGACTACTGGAAAGCTCAGGGGGTTGTAGTGATCATTGGTCCATATATGAGACACTGCTGTGACTACTGGGAAGGCTCAGGGGGTTGTAGTGACCATTGGTCCATATATGAGACACTGCTGTGACTACTGGGAAAGCTCAGGGGGTTGTAGTGACCATTGGTCCATATATGAGACACTGCTGTGACTACTGGGAAAGCTCAGGGGGTTGTAGTGACCATTGGTCCATCTTTGAGACACTGCTGTGACTACTGGGAAACCTCAGGGGGTTGTAGTGACCATTGGTCCATATATGAGACACTGCTGTGACTACTGGGAAAGCTCAGGGGGTTGTAGTGATCATTGGTCCATATATGAGACACTGCTGTGACTACTGGGAAACCTCAGGGGGTTGTAGTGACCATTGGTCCATCTTTGAGACACTGCTGTGACTACTGGGAAAGCTCAGGGGGTTGTATTGACCATTAGTCCATATATGAGACACTGCTGTGACTACTGGGAAGGCTCAGGGGGTTGTAGTGACCATTGGTCCATATATGAGACACTGCTGTGACTACTGGGAAGGCTCAGGGGGTTGTAGTGCCCATTGGTCCATATATGAGACACTGCTGTGACTACTGGGAAACCTCAGGGGGTTGTAGTGACCATTGGTCCATATATAAGACACTGCTATGACTACTGGGAAGGCTCAGGGGGTTGTAGTGACCATTGGTCCATATATGAGACACTGCTGTGACTACTGGGAAGGCTCAGGGGGTTGTAGTGACCATTGGTCCATCTTTGAGACACTGCTGTGACTACTGGGAAACCTCAGGGGGTTGTAGTGACCATTGGTCCATATATAAGACACTGCTGTGACTACTGGGAAGGCTCAGGGGGTTGTAGTGACCATTGGTCCATATATAAGACACTGCTGTGACTACTGGGAAGGCTCAGGGGGTTGTAGTGACCATTGGTCCATATATGAGACACTGCTGTGACTACTGGGAAGGCTCAGGGGGTTGTAGTGACCATTGGTCCATATATGAGACACTGCTGTGACTACTGGGAAGGCTCAGGGGGTTGTAGTGACCATTGGTCCATATATGAGACACTGCTGTGACTACTGGGAAAGCTGAGGGGGTTGTAGTGACCACTGGTCCATATATGAGACACTGCTGTGACTACTGGGAAAGCTCAGGGGGTTGTAGTGACCATTAGTTCATATATGAGACACTGCTGTGACTACTGGGAAAGCTCAGGGGGTTGTAGTGACCATTGGTCCATATATGAGACACTGCTGTGACTACTGGGAAAGCTCAGGGGGTTGTAGTGACCATTGGTCCATCTTTGAGACACTGCTGTGACTACTGGGAAAGCTCAGGGGGTTGTAGTGACCATTAGTCCATATATGAGACACTGCTGTGACTACTGGGAAAGCTCAGGGGGTTGTAGTGACCATTAGTCCATATATGAGACACTGCTGTGACTACTGGGAAGGCTCAGGGGGTTGTAGTGACCATTGGTCCATATATGAGACACTGCTGTGACTACTGGGAAGGCTCAGGGGGTTGTAGTGACCATTGGTCCATATATGAGACACTGCTGTGACTACTGGGAAAGCTCAGGGGGTTGTAGCGACCATTGGTCCATATATGAGACACTGCTGTGACTACTGGGAAAGCTCAGGGGGTTGTAGCGACCATTGGTCCATATATGAGACACTGCTGTGACTACTGGGAAACCTCAGGGGGTTGTAGCGACCATTGGTCCATATATGAGACACTGCTGTGACTACTGGGAAGGCTCAGGGGGTTGTAGTGACCATTGGTCCATCTTTGAGACACTGCTGTGACTACTGGGAAGGCTCAGGGGGTTGTAGTGACCATTGGTCCATATATGAGACACTGCTGTGACTACTGGGAAGGCTCAGGGGGTTGTAGAGGCCATTGGTCCATATATGAGACACTGCTGTGACTACTGGGAAGGCTCAGGGGGTTGTAGTGACCATTGGTCCATATATGAGACACTGCTGTGACTACTGGGAAAGCTCAGGGGGTTGTAGTGATCATTGGTCCATATATGAGACACTGCTGTGACTACTGGGAAACCTCAGGGGGTTGTAGTGACCATTGGTCCATCTTTGAGACACTGCTGTGACTACTGGGAAAGCTCAGGGGGTTGTAGTGACCATTAGTCCATATATGAGACACTGCTGTGACTACTGGGAAGGCTCAGGGGGTTGTAGTGACCATTGGTCCATATATGAGACACTGCTGTGACTACTGGGAAGGCTCAGGGGGTTGTAGTGCCCATTGGTCCATATATGAGACACTGCTGTGACTACTGGGAAACCTCAGGGGGTTGTAGTGACCATTGGTCCATATATAAGACACTGCTATGACTACTGGGAAGGCTCAGGGGGTTGTAGTGACCATTGGTCCATATATGAGACACTGCTTTGACTACTGGGAAGGCTCAGGGGGTTGTAGTGACCATTGGTCCATCTTTGAGACACTGCTGTGACTACTGGGAAACCTCAGGGGGTTGTAGTGACCATTGGTCCATATATAAGACACTGCTGTGACTACTGGGAAGGCTCAGGGGGTTGTAGTGACCATTGGTCCATATATAAGACACTGCTGTGACTACTGGGGAAGGCTCAGGGGGTTGTAGTGACCATTGGTCCATATATGAGACACTGCTGTGACTACTGGGAAGGCTCAGGGGGTTGTAGTGACCATTGGTCCATATATGAGACACTGCTGTGACTACTGGGAAAGCTGAGGGGGTTGTAGTGACCACTGGTCCATATATGAGACACTGCTGTGACTACTGGGAAAGCTTAGGGGGGTTGTAGTGACCATTAGTTCATATATGAGACACTGCTGTGACTACTGGGAAAGCTCAGGGGGTTGTAGTGACCATTGGTCCATATATGAGACACTGCTGTGACTACTGGGAAAGCTCAGGGGGTTGTAGTGACCATTGGTCCATCTTTGAGACACTGCTGTGACTACTGGGAAAGCTCAGGGGGTTGTAGTGACCATTAGTCCATATATGAGACACTGCTGTGACTACTGGGAAAGCTCAGGGGGTTGTAGTGACCATTGGTCCATATATGAGACACTGCTGTGACTACTGGGAAGGCTCAGGGGGTTGTAGTGACCATTGGTCCATATATGAGACACTGCTGTGACTACTGGGAAGGCTCAGGGGGTTGTAGTGACCATTGGTCCATATATGAGACACTGCTGTGACTACTGGGAAAGCTGAGGGGGTTGTAGTGACCACTGGTCCATATATGAGACACTGCTGTGACTACTGGGAAAGCTCAGGGGGTTGTAGTGACCATTAGTTCATATATGAGACACTGCTGTGACTACTGGGAAAGCTCAGGGGGTTGTAGTGACCATTGGTCCATATATGAGACACTGCTGTGACTACTGGGAAAGCTCAGGGGGTTGTAGTGACCATTGGTCCATCTTTGAGACACTGCTGTGACTACTGGGAAAGCTCAGGGGGTTGTAGTGACCATTAGTCCATATATGAGACACTGCTGTGACTACTGGGAAAGCTCAGGGGGTTGTAGTGACCATTAGTCCATATATGAGACACTGCTGTGACTACTGGGAAGGCTCAGGGGGTTGTAGTGACCATTGGTCCATATATGAGACACTGCTGTGACTACTGGGAAGGCTCAGGGGGTTGTAGTGACCATTGGTCCATATATGAGACACTGCTGTGACTACTGGGAAAGCTCAGGGGGTTGTAGCGACCATTGGTCCATATATGAGACACTGCTGTGACTACTGGGAAAGCTCAGGGGGTTGTAGCGACCATTGGTCCATATATGAGACACTGCTGTGACTACTGGGAAACCTCAGGGGGTTGTAGCGACCATTGGTCCATATATGAGACACTGCTGTGACTACTGGGAAGGCTCAGGGGGTTGTAGTGACCATTGGTCCATCTTTGAGACACTGCTGTGACTACTGGGAAGGCTCAGGGGGTTGTAGTGACCATTGGTCCATATATGAGACACTGCTGTGACTACTGGGAAGGCTCAGGGGGTTGTAGAGGCCATTGGTCCATATATGAGACACTGCTGTGACTACTGGGAAGGCTCAGA